>NC_080426.1:21886107-21981107 GCF_029873635.1 Malania oleifera | reverse complement strand
ACAAGATACTAATTACCACAAAGTCAGGAAACTAGCCAAATATAGGAAACTACAAAATAGGAAACAAACTAATAGAGATATCAGGAATTTTCCAGAATCTCTATATTCCTAAGTTAACGTAGCCACTAATAATAAAATTAGAATTGTTGCAGTGGTATCCCTAAAATCAGGGATCGAGTATTTCCACAAATTCTCCTGCTCTTGCATCTGGCTCTAAGATGACAACCTTTGCTACACAGAGTTATTCTAGTTCTCTACCAAACAACTGCAAAAGTTATCGCAGCGGTTCAAGTAGTCGTAGTGGTAAAAAAAGACAAGGTAGAGGTACTCCTTTCAAGTGCACTCATTGTGGATGGAAAAATCATAGTATTGAGCAGTGTTGGGATCTTCACGGTAGACCTTCATGTGTTGCCAATGCAGCCACCACTGACTTCACACCTTTGGGGGTAGCCAATGTAGCCACCTTGGGGTCAAATTGGGGGCAATATACTATCTCTATGTTAGAGGAAGAGTATTCCAAGTTCCAGAAGTATCAAGCGTCACAACAAGCTTCTCTTCCCATTGCATCTCTTGCCCAAATAGGTAATCGCACAATATGCCTGTCATCTAGTACTTCTCGTCCTAGTCCTTGAGTTATAGACTCTGCTGCCACTGATCATATCATAGGTTTACCTAGCTTTTTCTCCACTCTTCAATATCTTGCAAATTTACCTTGTGTTACTCTTACTGATGGATCCACTATTGCAATCAAGGGAATTGGGATTGCAAATCCCACTTATCTATTTCTCTTCCTTTGGTTTTATGTATTCCCAAATTTCCTTTCAATCTTATTTCCGTTAAAAAAATTACTAAATCCATGAATTGTTCAGTGACATTCTTCTTTGATTCTATGTTTATTCAAGATTTGAAGACGAGGAAGACAATTGGCAGAGGGTGTGAAGCTTGTGGACTCTTATCACTTTGAGTCGCTATCTCCTTCTACTGCATGCACTACTGTTGCCACACCTTTCCAAATTTATTGTCGCTTGGGTCATCCTTCATTGGAAAATTTAAAATGTCTTGTTCCTAGTTTGAGTTCTAGTCTAGATTATGAGGCTTGTTAGTTGGGAAAGCACCATCGTGTTTCTTTTGCTTTTCTTGTCAATAAACAGGCTGCAAGTCTTTTTATGTTAGTTCATTCAGATGTATGGGGTCCTAGTAGGGTCGTGTCCAAATTGGGTTTTCGGTACTTTGTAACTTTTGTGGATGATAATTCAAGAATGACTTGGTTGTATTTAATAAAAGATCGTTCTGAGTTATTTCATGTATTTTGTGCCTTTAGTTCTGAAATAAACATTCAATTTGGTTTGCTAGTTTGAATACTTCAAAGTGATAATGCTATAGAGGTTTTCAATGCACAATTCATTACTTATATGACTCAATTTGGCATTGTTCATCAATCATCTTGTGCCCAGACTCCTTAACAAAATGGGGTTGTTGAGCAAAAAAATATACATCTTCTTGAAATCACTTGCACTTTACTTTATCAAATGCATGTACCTAAAGTGTTTTGGAGTGATGCTATACTTATTACTTGTTATTTAATCAACAAAATAGCATCCTCTATTCTTAGTGGTAAAATTCCCTACTCCATTCTCTTTCCTAATTCACCTTTATTTTCTCTCCCTCCTCGAATATCTGGGTGTGCGTCCTTTGTTCATCAACTAACTCCTAGGGTGGATAAGCTGGATCCTCATGCTATAGAATGTGTCTTTCTAGGCTACCCATATACTCAAAAGGGATATCGTTATTATAGTCCTGTGCTGCATCGCTTCTTTGTTTCTGCCGATGTTACCTTGTTTGAGTCTACACCTTACTACACCTAGTCACTAAGTGCTTCTAAGCTCAATAAGTCTCTTCCTTTGCCTAATCTTTCAGATTCTCCATTGCTGTCCTTGCTTAACCAACCATATGAGTCCCCATGTAGTTCGAGTCCTTCTCATCGCCTTGATTATCCTAATTTGTAGGTGTATTCACAATGGCGGCTCCAAGGAAGAGAGTCCCCTCTAGCTTTTACTACCACGCCTTTGGTTTCCTTATATGATGATCATACTCCCCATGATGTTGATCCTCCTATTGTTGTTCAGAAAGGTAAACACATATGTACTCAACACCCAATTTCCAACTATGTTTCTTATGACTCCTTATTGCTGTCCTATTATTATTTTGTTACTACTCTATCATCTACTACCATTCCTAAATCTGTTTCGGAAGCCTTAGCCCATTAAGGGTGGAGGGATGCTATGGTTGAATAGATGAATGCTTTTCATGACAATGGTACTTGGAATTTGGTGCCTCTTCTTCTTGACAAGTCTATGGTTGGTTGTCACTCGGTTTACACTGTAAAAGTCAGCCCTGATGGTTTTGTGGATCGTCTAAAGGCCCGTCTTGTTGTTAAGGGATACACTCAGGTGTATGGTCTAGATTACTCTAATAATTTTTCTCCGGTAGCCAAACTTACTTTAGTATGTCTATTCATCTCCTTGGCTACTGTTTGTCACTAGCATTTGCATTAGTTAGATGTAAAAAATGTCTTTTGCATGGTGACCTTGAGGAGGAGGTTTATATGGAGCAACCACCTAGGTTTGTTGCTCAGGGGGAGTCAAGTTTAGTGTGTCGGCTCAAGAAGGTTTTGTATGGTTTAAAACAGTCGCTAGAGCATGGTTTGATTGTTTCAGTGTTGTAGTACTTGAGTTTGGTCTTTGATGGGATCATTCTGTGTTATATCATCATACTTCATAGGGTAGGATCCTTCTTATAGTTTATGTGGATGATATTGTTATTATAGGTTATGATGATAAATTTATTCAGTCTCAAACTTTTTCTGCAAACTAAGTTTTAAATCAAAAATTTGGGACCGTTGAAACACTTCTTGGGTATAGAAATATCGAGATCTTGTATCAAAACTGTTGAGTCACAAAGGAAGTATGTTCTTGATCTGTTACATGAAACTAGCTTGTTAGGATCTAAACCGGTTGATACACCCATGGATTCTAACAGCAAGTTAACGCCGAATATGGGTGATTTGCTACCTAATCTTGGACAATACCGGAGACTTCTCGGAAAGTTGAATTATCTCACAGTTTCTCGGTTAGATATATCTTTTGTAACAAGTGTTGTCAATCATTTTTTAGATTCTCCGAGGACAAGCCATTGGGACGTAGTAATTTACATCTTGAGATATCTCAAAGGTGCACTTGGGAGAGGTCTTTTATATCAGAATTAGTGTCACACTTATATCCATGGATATACATATGCATATTGGGCTGAATCGCCTTCCGATTGAAGATCCACCACCGTGTATATTATCTTGGTTGGTGGTAATTTAGTTTCTTAGAAAAGTAAGAAACAAACTGTGGTGGCAAGGCCAAGTGTTGAATCAGAATATAGAGTTATGGCTCACACTACCTGTGAACTTGTCTGGTTGAAGAACATGTTGGAAGAATTGGGTTTTCCGCATTCTTAGCCTTTGAAGTTGATGTTTGATAATCAAGCTGCTCTTTATATTGCCTCCAACCTGGTCTTTCATGAGCGGACGAAGCACATTGAAGTTGATTACCATTTTGTTGGGGAGAAACTTGTGCAGAAACTCATTACAACCGCTTATGTGAAGTCGGACATGCAACTTGCTGTTTTGTTTACCAAAATGTTGGGGGGTGCTCATGTTAGATTCATTTGTAACAAGCTAGGAGCTTATGACATTTATGATCCAGCTTGAGGGGGAGTGTTAGATGTTATATATATCTTTTAATATTATTATTATTGAGTGTAGTGAGAGTTAGTAAGGACATTATTGTCATTAGAATGTATTTAAATTTGTATTATAAATTGAGGGAGAGACCTATCTTCAAGTTAAGGTCAATCATTTTTAATCAAATCTTAACAACAACATTGCAAGGTAGATACTCTAGAATTTTCTTGTTGATTTTAAGGACATGATTAACATATTGATGATGGTATAAACATAGCAGATTGACAATTCATATAAAACCCCATAAACTTGTTTTTGTAAAAGTGATATTTAGGGAACACATAAAAAAATTGAGATTGTAACTCATACAAACCTCAAAAAATAGTATACATATGCAACCATATGAATGAAAAGAAAAATGATAACAAAAGAGAAGTTACTTCAACATGCTTTCATTGCCAGATTGCAATTTGAGGAGATTTTCATAGATGGCAATCTCATGGAAGAAATTAAAGTGATTTTTAATTGATAATGATGTCCATAGCTTAGGGTATGAAAGCCTTTAAGCATGTAAAGGGCTGGTGAGTGGTGATACTGAGTGTAAATATTTCATATGAAATAATATTTCCAATATGAGGAGCTTACCTTACTGGCTCATTCGCTTCTGTGAGCACTTTCTACGAGTCTTGGTGCATCATAATCAATTTGCAAACATGCAGGCACTTTCTCAGCCAACAGCCTCAAACACCGCCACTTCTGTTTTACAGGGTCTTATTCGACCAGTCTGTTCATTCTTTTTGAATGATTTGCCATCTTTTGAGGGGGAAAAAATAATCAATACTACTTATTTATATCCTTAGAGAGCTTTACAAAGATACTTTAGAAGAGAAAACTACACTTTTCATCATTTTCCAAACTTACTCTAACACAAGTATTGTTGTGTGGATACTCCAATTTTCAATTTTCCCTAATCTCGATGTCCTGATTCATGGTCACATTCAAGCAATTGTTCATTAGCTAACATTACACTTTTGCAAGAAGCAGGACTGGCTCTGCATGCACTTTGGATTGATCATGGTATACATGTCAGGGTCTGCGATAAATCCTCATCCTAGAATATTCTAGAGAGTTTAGCTTGGTGGGCTGTAATTCGGGTCCGTCGAGGGAAGGGAGGCTTTGCCTCCTTAACTGTTTCTTAGTTTGCTCAAGTATTCCTTGCATGTCACCTGCGACTTGTTCTCCCTTGGTCTCGCTCAATCTGGCCATGTACCACAACATTATAGGCTTGCAAACCCCCTTTTCTCGTTGTTCATACCTTAACATTACGACCTCCTTTTGGAGGATAACAACACACATACCCTGGCACTATAAATACCATTTCCCTTGCTCCACGGGGAAATTTTGGAACCTTGAGAATCAATTGCAGTTCCCTATCTACACCTCTGTCACTAGAATCCTCCCAACCTCATATTTTCCCCCAGCATCCAGAATCTGTTCACCTGCCATCCATCAATTACACTTCCTAAGGTTCTCCCTATGGGCCCTCTCTACTTCATCCCAACTTGTGTATTATATTCACAATATTTTGGTTGAACAAATAAAAATATCAAGCAAAACATCCAACTCGTAGTCGTAGATTGGTTTTGATTGCATGATGGAATGGGAATGGGAATGGGAACCAGGACACTTGTGTATCTCCGACTTCACATCCGCATTCACTTTTCCATGCATTTCCATTCTCGCTCCATCATGCCATCAAGTGCAACCTAAATCTGTAAACTGAGCAGATTTTGTGCTGTATACATATTTGGTGCACTTTGCAGAATTTTATAGTTTTCACAAACAACCATTTATGTGTTTATATTATATCAGCAGCACTAAGGCATCACATCATATGCCTGCTGTGAATGTGACTCTGGGACTGCTACTGTCCAAATGTCCAATTGTGTTCTATGCAGCTGCAAATATATGCACTCCGCCCCCCACCCCCAATCTTTTGAAGTTTCTTTTTGTATTTATCTGTTAGCTTAAATGGATTCCTGAATAATTGATAGATGAATTGAAATAATCCATTTTTCTATCAACATAAAGGTTCCTTCTTATTGAGTGTATTGATGAATATAATAGTAAGTCGGTTGTCTGATGATTTTTCGATTAAATTCATAGCTTTACTAATTTTGGATGGATTTCTTTGAGCAGTATCTGATACCATCCTGGGCAGCAGGTTGCTGGATGTAGTGCACACAGAGGGTTGTACCTTGTATTTGAATTCATGGATCTTGATCTGAAAAATTTCATGGCTACTTCTCCAATGATTGCCCTAAATCCACTTCTGATAACGTGAGTGAGAACTATCCCACCCAGAGGAAATCTAGGCAGAGTCTTTTTGTTATAAATAACCGTTGATTATTCTGCATGCATTGTTTCACCTCAAACTAAAAGATGATATAAGAGGAGTTCTGTTTAAAAAAATAATTGTCATATATTTGCAGGTTTTTTGGTTGTTTGGAAAACATTGATAAAAATGTGCTCATTTGATTCTTTCAGTCAGAGGTGAAAAAAATTGAGAGTTACAGCATTGAGAATTGAGATTCCCTGAGTTATAACTCTGACAAATCATTTTTTTGCCAAGTCAATACGCAAAGGGGATGGGGAAGAGTGCTTAATAATGTGATACACTTGGCACAAATGGAGCTGAATAGGAGAAATCTTGCACTGAGGTAGGACTCACATACTGACTCCATCCAGGCAATTGCTGAATGAAGGAGGGATCCTGGGTACTTACGAACAAGTTTTACTCCTGCTCCAGGGGCAATGTAGGATGCCCACAGAAATTTTTTTGCTTAGTCAATAATCATGGGATGATAAAGCATTCAAGAACTGACTGTCAAGTACTGGGGCAGTATAAGTGGATGTCGTTGGATACATTTGTGGTGTAAACAAAGTAAAATTTCCACAGAACAACCAAATGCCCTCTTTCAGCTGGATTTTCTCTGTAAAAAAGGTGCAATTTTTTATGTTATGGTCTGTAAGGTTATAGCAGTTTATTTGGCAATGATCTTCTTCCTTTTTTCCATTGGCAGAGGTTTCTGCATCAGATTCTCCATGGTGTCACTTGTTTTCATTCTCAAAGAATTATTCTCCAAGATTTGACGACTCAGACTGTGTTGATAGACAACAGTAACTACACATTGAAACTAGCAGACTTAAAATCAGCCCGGGCTGGTGTTTCTGCCAGGACAGTTAATAAAAGGGTATTAATATTTTTTTTTTTTACTTTTCCTGGCCTGCTTTTGTCCTTAACATGTTATTAGTAACACTTTGTTGGTCTAATGAATACATGCGAGCTTGCCACATATCTAGATTTTACAGCTGGTTTTAGGAGACTATCTTTCTATTGCATTATAAAAGATTTTCATTAGTTTATCATGCTAGGCCTAGCCATTCTAGACAGGAGAGGGTTAAGAAGTTAGTATAGGAAACAAGGGTTAAATTAGCAACTTGAAAGATAGGGACACTTAAGGGGAAACACATGGAGATAGTTGGCACAATGATTAGAAAAAAAATTAATGTAATCTGCCTTCAAGAGACTATGTGGGTTGGGGAGAAAGTTATTGAAAAATCAGGATTTAAACTTTAGTATACTTGAAAAGAAAAACATAAAAATGGGGTGAAAATCATTGTAGAAAAAGGCCTAAAAGATAATGTGGTTGATGTTAAAAGAATAGGGGTCAGGATAATAAAAATCAAGATAGTCTTGGCCAAGAGATCATAAATAACATTAGTGCATATGCTTCTCAACTAGGCTTAGCCAAAAACCTTTAAAGACATTTTTGGGAGAATATGGATTATTATACAAGGGATACCAGGGTCGGTTTAAAAAAGCATCCATAGGATCTGATCTAGATGGACAAATTGGAATAGACAATAGTTATAAGAGGATATATGGAGGCTATGGATATAGAGATAAAAATAAGTCAGGTAATATAATTTTATATTTTTCCATGTAATACAATGTTCTTATGATGAATACCTTCTTTAAGAAAAGAGAAGAACACTTAATAATCTTCAAGAGTTGACAAAATAAAAGCCAAATTGATATTTTCTTAACTAAGAGGGAAGATTGTTTGTATCTAAGGGTTGTAAAGCTATTCTAGGTGAAAGCTACGCTACATAGCATAGACTTATATTATTAGATACATGTACTGAAAAATGGAAGGGAAAGAGCAACATAAATCAATGTAAGAGGATTAGGTGGTGGAATCTGAAGAGAGAAAACATGGTAAAATTTGAAGATAAAATGATCAAAGAAGATGATTAGCCAATAGGGGATAAGGTAGATGTGAACACTTCATGGAATAGAATCGCTAGCTCTGTTAAAAAGATAGAACAGATTTTAGGTGAATTCAAAGGAAGATTTTCGAGCAGTAAAGAAAGCTAGTACTAGGATCAAAATGTCCAAAAAACCATAAATACAAAAATAATTTGGTATTACACATGACAAATTGTAGAAATACAAAAAGACCTTGAAAAGTATGAAGAGGCAAGAAAAGAGGCAAAAAGGGTCATTAGTAAAGCTAATCATAGAGTTTATGATAATTTATATGCTAGACTAGATACAAAAGAAGGGGAAAAAGACATATATAAACTTAATAGAGCTGAAGTAAGAAAGTGTAATGATTTAGATAATGTAAAATGTATAAACGATGAGAACGTAAATGTCTTGGTTAAAGAAGAAGATATAAAAGAGAGGTGGGGAAGATACTTTAATTAGTTGTTTAATGGAAACCAAATCAAAAGCTTAAACTTAGAAGTATCAAACAGGGAAAAGACTAAAAATTTGATAATTATTCACAAAATTAGAGTCATTGAAACTTTAAAAAGATGAAAAGTGGGAAGATTATTAGGACTAGATGACATTTACAAACTTCAAACATCCCAATTGAAGTTTGGAAATGTCTAGGGCATAAAGGAAGTATATGGTTAACTAATCTATTTAGCACTATTATAAAAAAAACCCAAGAAAATGCCAGAGGAATGGAGGAAAAAACACGTTAATACCTTTATATAAAAACAAAGGTGATATTTAAAATTGTAATAACTATCGTAGAATTAAATTTGTTAAGATTTGATTAAATTGAATGACCTTACTTGAAGATAGGTCTTTTCCTCTATTTATAATATAAATTAAATACATTCTAATAACAATAATACTCTTACTAACTCTCACTAATTAGCATACTAACACACTTAATAATAATACTAAAAGACATATATAAACACTCCCTCTCAAGATGGAGCATCCTAGCTTGTTACAAATGAATTTAACACGAGCACCCCACAACGCTTTGTTAACAAAATGAGCAAGCTGCAAGTCTGAATTCACATAAGCGGTTGTAATGAGCTTCTGCACTAGTTTCTCCCGAACAAAGTGGCTATCAACTTCAATGTACTTTGTCCGCTCATGAAAGGTCGGGTTGGAGGCAATATGAAAACCAGCTTGATTGTCACACATCAACTTCATAGGCTGAGAATGCGAAAAATCTAATTTTTCCAACATGTTCTTTAATCAGACAAGTTCACAAGCAGTGTGAGCCATAGCTCTTTATTGTGATTCTACACTTGACCTTGCCACCACAGTTTGTTTCTTACTCTTCCTAGAAATCAAATTACCACCAACCAAGATACAGTACTCAGTGGTGGATCTTTGATCAGAAGGCGATCCAACCCAATCTGCATCTTTGTAACCATGGATATAGGTGTGACCCTGATCACGATATAAAAGACCTCTCCTAGGTGCACCTTTGAGATATCTCAAGATGCAAATTACTGCTTCCTTCCCAATGACTTGTCCTCGGAGGCTCATAGCACTTGTTGCAAAAGATATATCCGGCCGGGTAACTATGAGATAATTCAACGTTCCAACAAGTCTCCAGTATTGTCCAGGATTTGGTAGCAAATCCTCCATATCCGACATGAACTTGTTGTTAGGATCCATGGGTGTATCAACCGATTTAGATCCCAACAAGCCAATTTCATCGAACAGATCAAGAACATACTTTCTTTGTGACACAACAGTTCTGATACAAGATGTAGATACTTCTATACCCAAGAAGTATTTCAACGGCCCCAAATCTTTGGTTTGAGACTTAGTCTATAGAAAAAGTTAAGACTCTAAATACTTTTATCATCATCACCTATTCACCTGTAATGACAATATCATACACATAAACAATAAGAAAGATCCTACCCGATGAAGTATAACGATAAAACATGGAATAATCCATAGCACACTGTTGAAGACCAAACTCAAGTACTACAACATTGGAAGGGCCAAATCATGTTTTGGGAGACTGTTTTAAACCATATAAAGCCTTCTTGAACTGACACACTAAGCCTAACTCACCCTGAGCAACAAACTTAGGTGTCCATAAACCTCCTCCTCAAGGTCACCATGCAAGAAGACATTATTCACATCTAGTTGATGCACAGGTCAGTGACAAGTAGTAGCCAAGGAGATGAATAGATGTATTAATGTAAGTTTGG
Source organism: Malania oleifera (assembly GCF_029873635.1). Lineage (NCBI taxonomy): Eukaryota > Viridiplantae > Streptophyta > Magnoliopsida > Santalales > Ximeniaceae > Malania > Malania oleifera. Next base: position 21,970,831 of record NC_080426.1, on the reverse strand, counting down.
CAATCGGAGAAAAAGTATCAGAATAATCCAGAACACACACCTAAGTGTATCCCTTAGCAACAAAAAAAACCTTTAGACGAGCCACAAAACCATCAAGGTTGACTATCACAGTGTAAATCCAGCGACAAGCAACCATAGAATTGTCAGGAGGAAGAGGTACCAAGTCTCAAGTACCATTGTCATGTAAAGATTTCATCTCTTCAACCATAGCATTCCTCCACCCGGAATGGGTTAAGGCTTCCGAAACAAATTTAGAAAGGGTAGTAGATGATAGAGCAGTGGTAAAACAATAATAGAAGGGCGATAAGGAGTCATAAGAAACATAGTTGGAAATGGGGTGTTGAGTACTTGTGTGTTTACCTTTCTGAACAGCAATAGGAGGATCAACATCATGGGAAGTATGATCATCAGACGAGGAAAACAAAGGCGTAGTAGTAGAAGCTAGAGGGGACTCTCGTCCTTAGAGCCGCCATCATGAGTACACTTGCAAATTAGGATGATCAGGACGATAAGAAGGACTTGAACTAAATGGAGACTCAAATGGTTGGTTGGGCAAGGACAGCAATGTAGAATCTAGAAGATTAGGCAATGAAAAGACTCATTGAGCTCATAAGCGCTCAGTGACTAGGTGTAATAGGGTGGAGACTCAAAGAAGGTAACATTGACAGAAACAAAGAAGCGATGCAGCACAGGAATATAATAATGATATTCATTTTGAGTATATGAGGAGCCCAGAAAGACACATTTTATAGCATGGATACAACTTATCCACCCTAGGAGTTAGTTGATGAAAAAAGGACACACAACTAAATATACGAGGAGGAAAAGAAAATAAAGGTGAATTAGGAAAGAGAATGGAGTAGAAAATTTTACCATTAAGTACAGAGGATGACATTCTATTGATAAGATAATAAGTAGTAAGTACAACATCACTCCAAAACACTTTAGATACATGCATTTGATAAAGTAAGGTGTGAGTGATTTCAAGAAGATGTCTATTTTCTCGCTCTGCAACCCCATTTTGTTGAGGAGTGTGGGCACAAGATGATTGATGAACAATACTAAACTAAGTCATATAAGTAGTGAATTGTGTATTGAAAAACTCTTTAGCATTATCACTTCGAAATATTCGAACTGGAAAGCCAAATTGAGTCTTTATTTTAGAACAAAATACGCAATATACTTGAAATAACTCAGAACAATCTTTTATTAAATATAACCAAATCATTCTTGAATAATCATCCACAAAGGTTACAAAGTATCAAAAACTCAACTAAGACACGACCCTACTAGGACCCCATACATTTGAATGAAATAACATAAAAGGGCTTGCAGCCCATTTATTGACTCGAGAAGCGAAAGAAATACTATGGTGCTTTTCTAACAGACAAGACTCACAATCGAGACTAGACACAAAACTCAAATTAGGAGCAAGATATTTTAACTTTTCCAATGAAGGATGACCTAAGAGACAATGAATTTCGAAAGGTGTGGTAGCAGCAGTGTAAGCAGTAGAAAGAGATAGAAACTCAAAGTGATGGAGGCCACCAACTTCACGCCCTCCGTCAATTGTCTTACTCGTCTTCTAATCCAGAAAAACCTCAAAATCAGGGAAGAATGTCACTGAACAATTCATGGATTTAGTAATTTTGCTAATGGACATAAGATTGAAAGGAAATTTGGGAATGTATAAAACTGAAGGAAGATAAAGAGAAGAAGTGGGATTTACAATCCCAATTCCCTTGACTGCAATAGTGGATCCATTAGCAAGAGTAACGCAAGGTAAATTTGTAGGATATTGAAGAGTGGAGAAAAAGTTAGGTACTAGGACAAGAAGTACTGGATGACAGGCATACTATGTGATTACTTATTTGGGCAAGAGATGCAATGGGAAGAGAAGCTTGTTGTGACACTTGGTACTATTGGAACTTGGAATATTCTTCCTTTGATATGGATACAGTGTGTTGTCCCCCTCTCGAACCTAAAGGTGAGGAGTTGGTAGTAGCTGCATTGGCTGCCCCCAAAGGTGTGAAGTCAGTGGTGGCTGCATTGGAAACACATGAAGGTCTTTCGTGAAGATCCCAACACTGCTCCATAGTATGATTATTCAGTCCACAATAGGTGAGGCGTGCCTCTGCCTCGTCCATCTCTACCACTACGACCACTCGAACCACCGTGATAAGTTTTGCGGTTGTATGGTAGAGAACTAGAATCACCATGTGTAGCAAGGGTTGTCCTCTGAGATCTAGATGCATGAGCAGGAGAATGCATGCTAAAGGAAGCACGAAGAACACCAGAATAAACATCAACAAATGATGACAACTCGACACTACTGAGTATTTGGGACCGAATTGCCTCAAACTCAGGTCTCAAGCCTGCTAGAACATGAAGAACTGTCATCTACTCCCTCTACTTTTGCATCTCACGAACGTTGGTAGTTATAGGTTGCACGGCGTTAAGCTCCTCATGAATATGCTTCATCTCTCCAAAATAATTTACAATACTCTTATCTCCTTGTTGTAACTGAAAGTACTGCTGGGATATATCATACATATGTGTAATGTTGCTAGAGTATAGAAGTTTGACATAATCCCAAATCTCCTTGCACATATCTAGATGCATACACTTCGTGAAATTTGTGGCTCCAATGAATTTCTTAAAAGGGAAACAATCAAGGAATCTTCCTGAACCCACACATCTTTTCTCGTCTCATTAGAAGAATCAGATTGGAGCAAGTGGTCAAATTTTCCTAATCCTACTAAATAAATTCAAACAACATTAAGCCATTGAACATAGTTCCTTCCATCCAACTTTTGAGTTGTTATTTGTGGCTGTGATGTAGGAAACAAATTTTTGGGATTCATAGATTCCATCCCAACACTCACAAATCATCAACCACACAAAAAGCAAGAAGAACGATCAAAACAAAATAGGACAATTACAAACTATGTGAAACACCAACACAACAATGAACGAGGTGAACAACTCATCAATGGATATAACACTTCCACACCACTCATAAATTAGCAACCACACCAAAAACAAGAAGAACAATCAGTAATTGGGACAATTACAAACTATGTGAAGCACCGACACAACCATGGACGAGATGAACAACTTACCGACGGATATAGCATTGGCACAGCCTCACAACTGAACATATGAGCACTGCCATGGCTCCAAAAATCTCACAAAGAAGCCTTCACAAACCATGAATAGAAATTAACAAAATACTGCAAGTGCGTGGTAAAAAATGGTTGAATTTTTTAGCAAAAAACTAGCGTAACAGCTTGATAATATAGTATAAAGAAGGAATCAGAGCATGGTAGAGGAAAAGAAAAAGAAAAATTTGGCCGAAACTTCACTCACACTCCGGCCCGTGGGGTTAGCCCTGCTGGCATTTGGTTGGCGCGTGGAGTGCCCTCCAGTAATGGGGTTCTATGAGGTGGGTTGTCGAGGGGGGTCTTTTTATGGGTGTATGATTGGTTTTTTGAAATAATATGGGATAGAGGTGGATCTGGGAAGGACAGTCACGGGAATGGTGTTTTTCGGAGATGGATGAGGGGAATAGGGTTTAGCGCTTTGATACCATGTTAAGATTTGATTAAAATGAATGGCCTTGCTCGAAGATATGTCTCTTCCTCTGTTTATAATACAAATTAAATACATTCTAATGACAATAATACCCTTACTAACTCTCATTAATCAACATATTGACACACTCAATAATAATAATACTAAAAGACATATATAACCTCTAACAAAACTTATGAGTCATACAATGAAACCACGGGAAAGGAGAATTGAAGAAAGAATAAGAAAAGAAATGAGAGTCTTAGAGAATTAATTTGGCTTTATGCCTAGGAGATCAACAACAAAAGCTATTTGTCTTCTAAGAAGATTAAAGAAAAAAATTAGGAAAAAGAAGAGGGACTTGCATATGGTTTATATTGACCTAGAGAAAGCCTATGATATAGTACCTAGGGAAGTTCTATGTTGGATTTTAGAAAAAGAAAAGGGAGAATGTAGGAGGTATACTGATGTCATTAAGGATATGTATGATAGAGTAACAACTAGCATTAGGACTGTAGGAGGAGAGCCTAGAGAATTTTCAATCACAATAGTGTACATTAAGGTTGTACTTTGAGCCTGTATCTATTTGCTTTAGTGATTGATGAACTCACTAAGAATATCCAAAACGAGATCCCATGGTGTGTGTTGTTTGTAGATGATATTGTTTTGATTGATTAAAGCAAGAGTGGAGTAGAATCTAAGTTAGAACTATGGAAAACAATGTTAGAGGTTTTAGGATAAGTAGAAATAAGAAGAATATATCATATGTAATTTCAGCCATTTAAGGAGGAATATTGAAGATAAGATTAGACTTGATAATCAAGAAATCAATGGCACTAGTAGATTTTGATACCTTGGATCTATTATGCAAGTAGAAGAGGAAATTGAAGAGGATATAATATATAGAGTTATAGCAAGTTGAGTAAAATTGAAGAGTGCTTAGGGCATGCTCTATGGTCATAGAATACCATTAAAATTAAAGGGAAAGTTCTATAGAACGGCTACAAGACCAGCTATGCTATGTGTATGATAATGCTGGGCAACTAAGAAACAACATATTCGAAGTTGTCAAAATTCGAATGTTAAGGTGGATGAGTAGTATAATATTAAATCATAAGTTAAGGAACAAACATATCCACGATAAGTTATAAATAACACTAGTATAAGATAAGATAAAGGAGATGGGGGTAGGGGAGGGGGCAGCTTAGATGATTTGGACATTTGAAACGCAGGCCAAGTGCTGCACTAGTAAGGAGGAGTGAGCTAGTTATTGTTACTAGTATTTGAAGGAGTAGTTGTAGATCTAAAATAACATGGAATGAGCTAGTGCAGATGGATTTAATAGCTCTTAAGATAGTTGAGGAAAATGCCCTTAATCGTGTGAATTGATGGAAAAGGATTCGTACAGCTGACCCCACATAGTGGGACTTAAGGCTAGCTTCTTCTTGTTGTAGAATTTGTTTAAAGAATTTTTTTTTTCCTTACTGACATTTAGATGAATTTGAATGCTTGAAATGAAAATTTTGGTAACAAATATGGTATGCGCTACCTTGTCTTAAATTCTAGAATTTGAACAGTTAAACTAAGACTACAAGCATGGGGATTGCTCTTTGCCATGCCACAAATTCCCTTCCACTGCAAATCCTGATAGAGGCTGGATGGAATCCGAGTTGTTTGAATAAGTTGGTTAAGTCAATTTTAGATTCTTGGGATTTGATTTTGTTTTCCCCAAGTCTCGAAGTTGGAACCACGGTATTCCTCCGCCATAAGTGAAGGGTTTTCTAATAAATATAGGAGGTGCCGCCCTCTTTTTCCAAAAAAAAAAGAAGAGAAAAAACTTAATGCTTCTAATATTTATTTTTAACATGATATCTGAACACCTCCTCAATGGCTTCATTCTCATTATGCCACTCATTTTGCTATCTGTGCTTTTAGTTGGTAAATTTCTGGTACAAGGCACCTGAACTCCTCTTCAGCTTGCTGCAGTACTCCCCTTCAGCTGATGTGTGGTCTGTGGGTTGTATATTTGCTGAGATGGTGAATCAGCAGTCATTGTTTGCAGGTCCAACAGAGTTTCATCAGTTGGTTGTACCTTAGAACCACATACTTTTAGTGCACATGTTAACCTCCCCTAGCGTGCTACTCCATTTTCATTTCATTTCTGTAATGAAGCATTATGGGTACCCTAAATGAAGAGACCTGGCCTGGAGTGACTTTACTATGCGACTATCTACATTTTTTCTGAAGGGGGAGCCTAAGGTATGTTCTAGATAATGTTTTCTTGTCCTTTATTGTTCATAAATCGTTAGAAATGTTTTTGCTTTTACTTATTTCTTCTTCTTGCGTATAGGACCTGGCGAAAGTAGTCCCGAGTCTTGAGCCAGCTGGAGTGGATCTTCTCACCGTAAGTTGAAAGTTTTACTATATCTGAGCATCAATCAAATGACATTTTCTCTGTTTTGTTTTCTGGAACCATAAATTCCTTAATGGCTGCCAATCATTTATTAGACTATGAAAATGTGATATAATGCTTGCTTTAATCAATGCCAACAGCCATGTATGTGATTGATGGGTCTTTAAGGTGCAAGTCCATCTTATCGGTACTATAGTGGAAGACATGCTGCTTATAGGATACCATTCACTAATTGCCAAAACATAAAATGAAAAAAAAAAAAAACCTTTATTGATTATTCCGTCAGAATTATGGTTATTATTGCTCACACATCAATTTTGATATCCAGAGAATGCTCTGCACGAATCCAAAGGCAAGAATTACAGCTAGTGAGGCACTCAAGCATGCATAGTTTAAAGATGCTTGGTCTGTTCCATGATTTCTCCCATCTGCCATCTTGTTCTCTGTCATATAGAGAAGGATATATTGACTTTGAGTTTTGATTTTACCACAAAAATGTGCTTCATTTTATACAATTTACCTTGTGGGTGCAAAGTAATATTTGCTTGAAAATAGATCATTTTCTTATACTTTTGTACATATAATATTTTCATTTTGATTTGGTGAAGTTCCATATCATTTGTGTCTTTAGATAAATACTTTGTTAATGATATGCGGATGTCACTTCAATTTCTGTGAAGCTTTAGCCTGGGTGAAGGACACAGTCAGCTTAGTCAAGCATAAGGACAATTCTCCCATGTTCTGATTCTATAGTGTCAATTGCTTTTCTTTTAACATCCATGTGATGTATTAACAGGAGAGGCAGGTAATAGAAATATGGAAGTATAATTCATCAAACATGCATAATCCCCATCCAAAAAGAAATTGGATAGAACCTGTGAAAAGGCATCCAATTTCTAAAATTCCAATGTGTTACCAGTTTGAAAAAAATAAATTATTGAGGGCCTGTGAAGCAAGTATAGCCAGGACAAGGGGCTGAGTCTCACGAAACCTCAAATAAGACTCAATCAAGGGCTGTGCGGCACTTGTGGAAGAGCCCCCAACCGAGTCAGCCGATAATTACGTGTTCAAGCCTGCAGACATGAGCACCAGATAAGTCTCGAAAACTACTCGTAACCATGAAAACATTAATATAAATAACAATAGATCATAAGGGCAAGAGACATTCATACTCAGGATATTCGTATAAATCAATAAGGTACATTCTGGTCCAAGGCAGTGGAACTCAATGATAAATATGACTACTTGTTTTATTCAATTAAGAGGACAACCATACAAGTCATGACCCAAGTAATTTGATATCCATTATAAATCTCTAGTGAATACATATAAAACCATCTATCCCCCCATTTAACCCATTACATTATCACCCCCTAACGTCCTCCCCCACTTGTTTTATCAATGTTCTCGTTAATTTGTTGTAAGGAGTCTTTAGTCTTCGGGTTCTAGTGTTGTTGTCTTAGAGTTCATGAAATCTTAAATCTTTTGTGTGACATGCTGGAGGTTTTAATTCTATCTTCTCTCAATTGTTCTCTTCTTCTCCCAACCCTATCTACTTAACTAGGTACTATTGTTGTTGACAACCTTCGTTGTTGATGACTTAATCTACAAGGATCCCCTCTATATCTCCTCCGATTATAGTCTTTATTCTGGAAATGGTTGATCTCCTGGATTTCTATCGGTATGGATCTTCTTTGTCAACGTGGGATGATTTTAAGTTGCTGAAGTAAAACACTAGATGAATTGGTCTTTGTATTGTCTTAGAAGTCTTCTATCCTTACCATGATGAAAACGAAATGTTTCTAGCGATACTTTTTCAAGCACTAGGTCTCCAACTTCAAATTGTCATGGTTGTCACCCCTTGTCTACATAGTTCTTTGTGAATTGGTAGGCTTTCGAGCAATTTCCACCTCCTGGGCTGTCAAAAGTGTACGGGAGAGTTGGTTGTTAACATGTCACCATCCCAAAAGGAACTTTTTTTTTTTCTCCCAATTGGTGTTCACAAAAGGTTTCAAGTCTTCTTCCAACATCCCATTAAAGCGTTCTGTTTGGGCCATTTGTTTGAGGGTGGTAGCCTAGGGAAGGATTAGAGCTGGATCCCATTAAAGCGAAAGAGTTCTTCCCAAGATCCACCAATGAACCTTGCACCCCTATCGCCAAATAAGCTCTCAGCAGCTCCTAAAAAGCCTTAAAGCTCCCACCATATCCTTCTTCTCTCCTAAGTTTGTTTTTGAGGCTTTTGTTCCCTCCTGGAATGCATTCAAGACCTTTTTTTTTTTTTTGGACATTCTACTACATAAGCAATTGGTGGTTGATACTCCCCATTCCTTTTGCCTCTACCCTTCGACTCAATTAAGGGATTAAGAGTCATGGACCCTCAAATAAGACTCAATTAAGGGTCGTGTGACACTCGTCAAAAGCTCTCCCCCAACTGAGTCAACCGATAATTACACGTTCAAGCTTATAGACATGAGCACCATATAAATCTCAAAAACCATTCGTAACCATGAAAACATTAATACAAACAACAATAGATCATGAAGGCAAGAGACATTCATAGTTAAGATATTCATATAGATTAGTAAGGCACATTCCGGTCCAAGACAACAAAACTCAATGATAAATAGGACTACTTGTTTTATTCAATTAAGAGGACAACCATACAAGCCATAACACAAGTAATTTGATATCTATTATAAATCCCTGGAGAATACATATAAAACTATCTCTCCTCCCTCCCCCCATTTAACCTATTACATCGCCACCCCCTAATAGTGAGCTTATAGCTATTCTTTCAGTATGTTGTTCTAGTAGATGTCTTGGATTTAGTTGCTCATTAGTTGCCAAAATTCAATTTTTTAAGTTGATCCAAAAGTCCAAGTGGTGGATTTGGATTAGTTTTGCAAAACCATATCAATTCCATATTTAACCCACGCCAAAAATTTGGGATTTCATGGAATTCATATCCAAACCCACATAATTGGAATTCAAATTCTTAGCCAGTTGGTTTTTAAGCATGTGGAGTGGGGTTTAAGCAAGTCTTTCTATAGGGAGAGTTTAGGAATTATGTTATATATATATATAAATGGGTTGAGCAAGTACTGGGAATAATCTTGCTATCAACATCCCTAAAATTGTCTGTTGCTGCTGTTGGTTTGTGAAATGCTCTATTTAAATCTTAAATATTGAAAAGGTATGTTTACCTTGATATTTTTAATTGCAAATTTTAATGCCTCTTCCATAAAAATTGTATTGAGTAGTAAGCTAATATTGAAGTACTCTAGTTGGAAACTTGGAACCCACCTTCATTTTTTTTTTTCACTACTTAATTTGCATTATTTATTTTTTGACAAAATAGAATAAATTGTAGAATATTGTTGATCCAATTTAGTATTTTTTTCCAAACAAAACGAAGAGAGTAAATAAGCCAACTGAGCATCAAAGATTCTCATGAATTAGCATCAACTTAAGCAAACCACCCTAGCCCTAGATTTCTTGGGTCACAAGGCTCTCCGTTTTCTAAGGTCAGGGGAAGGGTTGTTACAATGTACACAACCTTATTTTTCTTTATCATTGTTGCAGTCGAAAATTGAACAATCTTCATGAATCGATCATTGATCACGATTAGCTGAAAAGAGACAAATAAAAGTGGCTTGAAGGACCGGGGGTGTACTCCGGGGGCCCTCTCCGATGCCTAAGTAAGGAATTGGTTTGAGAGATTTTTATGCAACAGTAAAATATGTTAGGATGAGATACCTTAACCTCTCCTTCAAATTCCTATTTATAGTGACGGAGGTTGACCTAAGGGTATAATGTCATTTATTGGTGAGTTATGGTGCAGACGTGAATCGCTCCGGTTCTTATCTCGTTGGCGTGTGTTAGCCTTAGTGGCTACACCATCATTGTTTAATGTGTTTTGATGATATTAACCTGTATGTTGTTCCTAGTGTTTTCCTATCTTTGCAGATCATGTTTAGTATAGGTACTCGTACATGAATTATTGGTTCGAAGGCAAAGATCGGACCGAGTAGATGTCAAGAAGGAAAGATCAAATGGACACGTACTCGGAATGACCCAAGCACAACCAAAGAAAGCTTAACTATAGAATTATTTGTAATAAGAGTTGTGTGAGGTAGTATATTTTGTAACTCTTGCGAGTGTGTTTCTTGCATGATTTCTAAGTAAGAGTTGAGCAAAGCACATGCATACTAGGACACATGAGTTTACAGGATTGCACTAAAGACATAAACACAAACTCACATTTCATAACTTTCTAAGTTAAAATAAGAGTTTGTCAAATGAATCCTAAAACTCAAATATGTTTTCAAAGGGACAAGTTTTTAACATCCTAGTTTTAAGAACATTTTTATACTTAGTCCCGATTGTGTTAAAACAAGTTTAATGTCCTAAAGGTTCAAAGAAAGTCGAGTATATTTACAAAAGGACATACTAAGCATATAAGATATCAAAATGGGTTTTCAAACGTGTTTAATTAATTAAAATATATTATATTCAAAAGGAAACTCATTTGGACAAGTTTTAATCTTCATTAGACTTAATATATTTCATATAATTTTGTCCAAGAATGATTTGAGTCATTAAAACACTTTTTGATAAGGAAAAACAAAGTAATCGTCATTGCCGTAGTGCAGTCTTGAGTCATGAACACCTTATAGTATTTTGGGCATAACTTTTTATAGAATAGTCCAAATGGGATGATCTTGATGTCCCTAGAAAGTTAAGACAAAATGCCACAACTTTCATTTTGGTGACTTTTTCTGATTCAGGGACCTCATCGACGAAATTCAGATTTTGTCAATGAATTTTGGGCAGAAGCGCTCCAACGGGCGAAAAACGGCTAGTTTGCTAAATAAAATATTTTTTCTTCCTCCCAACGGTTAGTTAACGGCTCCTAAGGTTCTTGGGTTATAAATACAAGCTATTAGACTTATATTAACAAGGTTTTGAAGGTCTTTGATCATTGTTAGTAAAAAACATCATTTTATACAAAACCTAATACATTGCATATTAGTTCTTCATTACATGTGCTCATTCTCTCTTGCTCACTTATTGTGTTTGATTCAATTCTTGAGAGAATAGTGTGAGATTTGAGTTGTAAATCATATTTGCTCATTGTAAGGAGCATTCTTTGTAATCTTCCATCTTCTTGTGAAAGGTTCTTTGTGAACCGAATCGGTAAAGGCTCTTTGTGAGCGGTAGGGATTTGTTCCTAAGTTTGTAAGGCTTGTTCCGCTATGGAAGGAGCGATTATAGTGGATTGTAGAATCTTTGACTTGGTGCTAAGGCGTGGACGTAGGCTTGGTGCCGAACCACGTAAAAATACCGGTGTTGTTCTTTCTCTCCCTTACACTCTTTATTTTATATCTTGTGCATGATTTATATTTATATTGCGATATAATTTCTTGTATCTTGTCAAGAGTTTTTATTTTGTAGAAAAATACGTATTCCGCGAAAAGAGTCTATTCACCCCCCCTCTAGACTATATACTCCGGGTTGGGACTTCCAACAGCGTGAATTGCTCTGTTTATTATAAGGCAAACATCAATTGCTCAGGTCGGGCAATTGACTTGGGCGGTAACTGCCCTCATAATGCTGTGCTCTGGTCTTTTCTAGGTAGGTGATATATTTGGAGTATATCAATCATAAAGACTGTCTCTTTGGACTCGAGCTCGTGACCAACCGATCACAAAGGAGTGAACTATAACTTTTATCATGGAAATTATCTCTTCAAACTTGAACTTATGATCAACCTGTCAGAAGAACAACTTTACCATTGATCCAAAATTCGCAATTTGGTCTAAACCTTAAAGCAATGCCGATAAATAATTGTGCTAAGTAATGGATAATAATTTAGCTTGCTTTTTCACAATGTATTGGCATTGCTGTCCTTATGATTATTTAATTATATAAATAATGATGAAATATTGTATGTAACATGAAGGGCTTATAATTATATGAATTGTACTTTAGCTGCGAAGACAACCAACCAAACCCTTGTTGGAATGGCATATTTTACGTGCATATGTCCATCTGTACATGCACATGTGAGCAAATATATACATGAAAAATATGATAAAAGTGTTTATGAGCTGACACCTCATTACCTAAAAATCAAATATTCAACCCTTCTACATTAATATGGCATGCAATCTAGACATGACCTCTAAAGTTTTGCATAATTTGAGTGACTTCAAAGAATTATCCCTTTTTGGAGGTAAGCAATTCATCACAACAAGTATTTTTTTTTTTTAATTTTTTGTATCTTAAGTAAATCCAATATTAGTAAATTGCTAAAGTTTTTTAAGTGCAAGATATTTATTAATTCTCACTATTACAAATCCTACCATTATGTTTTACTGGGAATTTATAGATCTCATACTTAAGGTGATAATATATGAAGTTAAATATTTTAAAAGTTGGTGGAAAAAATAGAAATTTAGTGAGCTTTGTGTAACTCGTTAACGTGCCAAATATTTTTCTGATCCAATAAAAAATAACCAATTATTGATTGACTCAATTACTTGACTTGAACTCAAAATTTAATGTTAAGATTTACTCATACCATGTATCGAGTACATCAAGGATGTACCTTTACTTTCCATTTATATCATCTTATAAAATATCTTAATTAGCAGTATCCATGAAATAATAACATCATTTTAGAAGATTTTTTCGCTAAGCATCAAATGGATTGAATATCTCTCACTCAACTTCTTTAAATTTAGTGATGTTGAATTGACGTGATTAAATTTGAGCACAACATTCAACGTTAAGAAAAATATCAATACAATTTCTTTTAAGCGGCACTAGTTTTTAGTGCAAAAAAAAGTTTGAGTTATTTTTATTTTTTTATGCATGGGATATTCAAAGAAGGAATTTTAATTTAAAAACTATTTTTAATTATATTATTATTATTATTACTATTAATTGAGGGCACACCAGCAATATTTAACTACACATTTTTTTTCTTAAGATATCCTTTATTTTGCAAGCTATCTTTCAATTACAAAAATTTACAAATTATGAGTATATAAATAATTTAAATAAAAAAATTATTTTAAAAATTCTAAAAAATTTCCATTATTTCTTATTGTCTCCTATGTTTTTTTTTTACAAAATAAAGTAAATTTGAAAATATAAATCATCACCGAACGGTAGTACAGAATCATTTACAAAGATTTCGATCATATATCAAATGTAAATATCCCAAAATTATGAGTAAAATACCTGATAACGGGCTCTAATTTTGAGTAAAATAAATACCAAGAATTTGATTTTTTTTAATAAAATCATCTAATAAATCAATAAAGCCCAAAGTGATCCCCTTCAAGTTTATCTACGGTACAAACGTGAATATGAACTCTACCTGACGTAAATTTTTAGCTAGGAAAAATGGTATAAAAAATTTTAACCAATTCTTTTTTGCTTAAAAATAAAAATTGACATGGCACTGGCATTGTTGGCCGCCCCGGACCGCGTGGACTTACCTTCCTCGCGAAAGCTATACCGAAGCCGAAAAGTTCGTCTCCCAAACAGTCCCGGAACAAAGGCCGGAAATCTCTCTGCCAAGAAAACATCAATAGCTACTCTGTCAACTCTATAGTAATTGCCACTACCCAAATCATTACCATCTCTATCTTCCCCTCCTCTCTCCATTTTCTCTGCAGGTAAATCTGCGCAGAGGATCAGAAATTCACTCTCCGCGGAAGAGGAAGAGGAAGAGGAAGAGGAGGGAGAGGAAGGATGGGGGTGGACGTACTGAGCGAGAGAGCAGCTCTTATGAGGGAGTCGCTCCAGAAGAGCCAGACCATCACGGACAAGGTGGTCTCCATCCTCGGCTCCTTTGACCACCGTCTCTCCGCCTTGGAGACAGCCATGCGCCCCACTCAGGTGCGTCCGCCATTTCTTGATTTGATTTCGTCCACGCACTCCCATTTGGTTCCCGAGAAAACCCATTAAAGGAATTGTTAGAACGAAACTGTGTTTTGACTTCTTAACTTTTCTGGGTTTTGCTTAATTTGAAGACCATTTGTTTGGTTCTTTAGAAATGGCATCGAAAAGCAAAGAAAGCGACACTTCGAGTTGTTAATGATCTCGGTTTTGTTTGATTTAAATCTATTTGTTATAGGTTAGAACGCATTCTATTCGGATAGCTCATGAGAACATCGATAGGACCTTGAAGGCTGCTGAGGTTATATTGTCGCAATTCGATCTATCTCGTCAGGTTGGTGTTAAAATTTACTTTATCTTGCACGCATGTATGGATATCTTTTAATTTAGTCGTTTTATGGCAGCTATTAGATCACTCAAGAACCAAAAAAGGAAAAAAAGAATAGATCAGTCGTGATTCTTTTTTAGATTTATTCTGATAGTTTTGGGAAATATCTGACTCAGAAATTCACCTGAGTTCCTTTTTTTTTTTTTTTTTGCTGTTACTTATTCAGTTTGCGATGATATACTTACACATTTCTTTTGTTTAAACGCACACACACGCGGAGTAGATTGCCTGCTGTATTTTGGTTAGTGTTATTTGATTAATTGATTCCCCCTCCCCCCCTTTTTTTTTTTTCGAATTGTAGCTTGGTTTGTGTCAGATGTTAGTTACTAGTTGGGACTGAGTTGAGCCTAAGATCCCTGTTATTACTTCTTTCTGCTGGTGACTATTGTTAGTGATGATGGATGAATTTTTTAATAGCAATATGACGTTTCCATTTATTTTTAAAATCCTCAAATTTTTTTTGTTTATATTTATTGTTATTTTATGGTGTTGGGCTGAAAGAAAACCATATGAATAGCTGTGAAGTAAGAAAAAAAATAGTTGGCACTAGACATTTTCACCTACATTGTATGCATGAGGCCTCGCTTGTTGCATGGTCATATTAGAAGACTAATTGGTAAATCTGATGGAGATGCCGCATTCATTTACTCTGGGAAACACCTCTACTACATTTTCTTTGCAGCATCATATTTTCAAGTACAGGGTCTGCTGCAATATAACTTTTTTTTGATAGAAAAAGAAGCTTTATTAAACTAGAAAGGAGAAACAGATACAATAAAGGAGAACAAGAAGTCGTTACTTGAAAATAAAGAAAAAAAAAAGCAAAATCAATCTAATAAAGCCACCCAATCTCGGTTGACATCTTGAAGATAGCATCTCTTAAAACATCCTGCACTATATAAGCCCAAAGAGAAGCCAAATTCCTTGCTCTATCCTAAAGAAGCCTCACTAATAATCTCTTTCTAGGGAAAATCCTAGCATTCCTTTCCATCCGAAATTCCCTTAACGCAGCCAACAAGAAAAGCACATCTCCACAATTTCTTCTCATCCTCACCTTTCCCGAAACCAAGTAGAAGATTTATCCAAGAGCTTCTTCCATTGACTTTGGACAAACCCACGCTTCACAAAAAAATTCCAATAAGGGTATTCCACAAATCCCTAGCGAAAGAGTAGTGTAAAAACAAATGACCAGCATCCTCAAAATTATTCACATGCATGAGACACATATCATGAGACAAGGGTTTAGAGGGACTACTTGGCAGATTGTTGGTGTTAACACTATTAAGTGCCACTAGCCAAACAAACACTTTTATCTTAGAAGGAACTTAGTGTCCCTATAATCCAATAGAGAGGAAAATCCATACCCACCTTAATAAGGTGACAAAAGAAAGACTTCCATGAATGACGTGCAGAGGGATCCAAAGACCAAACCCTATCATCATTCGTACTAGGAATATGGCAACCCTCCAGTACAATGAGCAAAGAAGATAGCAGCCTCTCTATCATTTAATTTCCTTTGGAATCTATCTCAAGAATAAAGGATATCATATCATTGCGGTGAGAAGAAAGAGGATACAAGTGACCTAAGGAATGCAATAGTGCTGGCATCAATTATTAAGTCCTATCATGGAATAAGAGTGTAAAAAATCTAAAATTCTTAGAAATAATTAATACAAAGATTGGAACAATCAAATGATTTATATATTTGGTAGCATATTATATAATAAGAAAATACATAGCACACATGATTGCTTTCATTTTTTTTATGACATATACGTAAATTATGTAATAAAAAAGTACATGGCACAAAGGCTTGCATTGGTTTATGTTGTTATTGCTTTGGATTTAGTATTTGTTTTCTGAATTTTTCATAACCAATATGAAAATTAAGCATTATTTTTCTTCGTTGGTTGAGGAGTTTATATAGTCAGCTACTCATTCAAAGTAACTTACTTTTCTTGATGGAGAATAGACAGAATTAGATATTCACCGTCAAAAGGATTTTAACTGTTAATATTAATAATGTAGTTGGGACAATGGAATGTTGGTATTGCTTGTTCAACATAGTTGCATTGTAGCTATAAATTGTTGTTCTTTTTTATTTTGTATTGGCTTGTACATATTCGTATTTGTTGGTCTGTATCAAGCCATGCATATGTGTCTTGTAGTGCGTCATGGTATCATGGAATGATTTAAGCAATCGATGCAAGACCTGCCACTTCCTTATTTATTTTACCAACATGTAAATCTGAATTGAACTATACTGATACTTGCACAGAGTGATGATGCTTTTGTGATTAGTAGATGCTTGAAGCCATAGGCTTCAAGTCTTCAAGTTATTTAATCTCCTTGATATTGCGGATGAGTGATTCAAGATAATGAAACTGGTTCCTTTTGAATCTGTCATCTACCCATCTTTACCTTCCCTTGTTTCAACTCTTCATTTTAATGAATTATATTCCACGCACGCCTGTGCCCCTCCTTTTCCTACTAACATCAATGAATTTACCTCTTCTTACTAGTGCTTTATCTGGCTTCTGTTTTCAGTGCCCTAATCATCTCAAGCACTCTTTCCTTATCTTATTTTCTATAGAAGCTATGCCTATCTTACCAGGATGTGTTCATTCTGTAATTTATTTATTTATTTATTTATTTTTTTGCAGTTATACCATTCATTTGTCGGAGTATTCTCATTTCTGCAACTTTTACT
The DNA here is from genome assembly GCF_029873635.1 of Malania oleifera. Taxonomy (NCBI): domain Eukaryota; kingdom Viridiplantae; phylum Streptophyta; class Magnoliopsida; order Santalales; family Ximeniaceae; genus Malania; species Malania oleifera. The sequence goes on along the minus strand of NC_080426.1, from coordinate 21,953,836 downwards.
TTTTGGATATGTTGCTTCTTCATTGCCCAACAAATAAAATCAACACATGTAAATTTGTGTCTTCTTTACTTTTTGGATGTTATGTGGCATATGACATTCGTGGATTTGTTTGCATTGGCAAACTTGTAAGAACATACAATTTCACGTGTGTTGACCTCAAAATTGTAGATATTATAATTTTAATCTTACCTATATGCGACATGAATTATGGAGAATGGAATGCTATATTGCCTCTATAGTCACTATTGGTGAGCAAGTCCAATATTGGTTACTTGTGACAAATCTTTTGATTCTAAACAGCTCTTTAAACTAAGAAATCATAAATATAGTGAATAATGAAAACATAGTAGGTTTTTTCCTTATTTGTTTAGATTATCCTCATTCCACACTGAATCTATTTCTACATTCTTTATTTCTAATCATCCGGTTTCTATTGGGATTTCCGTTTTCATAGAGCTCTTAATGATAGGGAGGTTTTGGAGCTTGCCTCCTTATTAAGTTTGTTGGATGGTAGGCTCCTTTCTGAAAGAAGAGAATATTGTTTTTGGATTCGTGATTCTTCTAAGGGAGTATTCTTTTTGATCAGCAAAGACAAAATAAATTAACCAAGGCATCAAGGGGATGCCACCCAAGCACAAAGAAAAAACGGAAAGAAACACCCCTTATTGAAAAGTATCAAGAAAATCAAGGATAACAAAGGGGTCCTTTCAACTAGCTCAGATTGCCAACTAGAGATCGTAGCAGTCCAAGGTCCATGACACCCTCAATAGGAGAGAGAATTCCTTGAAAGGCTTTTATATTCCTTTATATCCACACAGCCTAGACAGTAGCAAAGGGAATGGGGGAGAGATATCTTCTCCCTCCCTTATTAGATGTGACCTTTTCCAAGCCCACAGTTCACCTCCCTTTGTAGGTGCAGTGACCCATTTTTGATTTATGATGGAGATGGCTAAGTTCCACAATTTCTTGGTCCAAGAACAGTGCAGGGGTACGTGATCAACCAATTCCTCCTGCTCAAAGCATAAAAAGCACCTATTGACAAGAGAGAGGCCTTTTTTCTGAAGATTTTCTATAGTAAGGATTTTTCCAAGAGTTGCTTCGCATGTGAAAAAGGCAACCTTTGAAGGGGCTGCCCTTTTCCAAATCAACTTCCAAGGGAAGTTAGTGCTGCTCCCAGCCAAAGAACTAAAGGGGCATTTGTTTTGTGACATCTTTCAAGATTCTTGGGAATGTGGTGTCTTTGACATGTCATTCCCACGTTTGTTTTGGCATGGGAATCTGATGTGGCGGACATATTCACATGCCTGGGAATGCAATGTGAGGATTCTCATGAAACATGGGCATCCTATTACCACCTGCCCACCATGGGTAAGTTTCATGGGAATCCTACTTTTTAGACCAAATTACCATCACTATTTTGGATTTTAGACAATAAAAAGTGCAGCCCGGTGCTCAAAGCTCCCGCTTATGCGGGTCTAGGGAAGGGGCGGGCCACATTGGGTCTATAGTACGCAGCCTTACCTTGCATTTTTGCAAGAGGCTGTTTCCATGCCTCGAACCCTATACAACAACAACAACAAAACCAAGCCTTAGTCCCACTAGGTGGGGTCGGCTATATGAATCCTTTTCCGCCAATTTATGCGATCATGGACCATTTCTTTTGACAGATTCAAGGATATTAAATCCTTACTCACTATCTCTTCCCAAGTTATTTTAGGTCTACCCCTACCCCTTCTATTACCCCCCAAAGTAACTAAGTCACTCTTCCTCATAGGTGCACTATGTGGTCTACGTTGCAAGTGTCCATACCATCTTAGTCGTCCCTCCCTTATCTTATCTTCTATAGGAGCTGCACCTAACTTACCACGAATATGTTCATTCCTTAATTTATCTTTCAATGTTATACCACTCGTTTATCTACGCATTTTCATCTCGGCAACTTTTACTTTTTGGATATTATGTTTTTTCGTTGCCCAACATTCCGATCCATATAACATTGCTGGTCTTATAGCTGTCTTATAAAACTTCATTTTCAATTTTACAAGTATTCTACGATCACAGAGCACCCTTGAAGCACTTCACCATTTTAACCAACCTGCTTTAACTCTATGCATTACATCATCTTCGATTTCTCCTTGAGCTTGCATAATAGATCCAAGGTATCGAAATCTACAATATTTAATCATGCTACTCTTTTATTAGATTCAAAATAATAAATTACTATTGAACTAAAAGTAAAAAAATTAAATTGGCAAAAATATTAATTATTTTAATTAGAAAAAAGTATTAAAATGTTAATAAAAAATATTAGTTATAAAGTTTAATTGAATTTTAATTAATTATTAATTAGGAAATAATTTAAATTTTAATTAGAAATTTATTAAAATGGAAATTAAAAATATTAAAAATGTTAATTACGAATATTTATAAGAAAAATTTAATTAATTTTTGATTAGACAATATTTAATATGTTTATTAAAAGTGTTATTATTTATGTTAATTGACATTTGTAATTTATTAAATAAAAGTAATATTATTATTTTATAAAAAATTAATATAATAGTTAATATTTTAGACACTACATTTCCCTCAATTATTAATTAATTGATTGTTAAGTGTTAAATGTTTTAAATCTATGATTGTTGAAGATTTTAGGATATAGATTTAATTAAATACTCTTTGTAGGATTTTGTGTTGAAAAATACAATTATTCTTCATATATTTGTCACATAGATGTTAAGGGTATAATGGTCTTCTTCTTGTAATACCTATTAAAATACCCATGTTGACCCAAATGTTGACATGGGAATCCTGTGTGCATTCCGGGGAATCTTACAATGTGAACTAAACAAAAAAATTCCCTTGAAGTAGGCATCCTATTCCTAATTTCCCATAAATGAGACTCTTGAAAATGTCATTTTATGGGGATATTTTTTATGCCATGAATCAAACGACCCCTAAGGTGTATATAGAAAGAGCTAACTGTGAAGTTCCTATCTTTCCTCAAAACTCATTTGGGCTTATCAGAATTGGCCTAACAATGAGATTCATAGAGACTATTGTAAAAATATGTAAAAATATCAAGTGCCCAATCAAAAGTATTTCTATTCAAAGGAATATCCCAAACAATATCTTGGCTGGTGAACTTTAAGTGTTGGCTAATAAGGGCATCTTTGTTGCTTGCAAGTCTAAAAATGGAAGGGAAAGAGGAGTTGAGTTGTGAACCAAGTATCATGCAAGAAGAAAACATTAGCTCTGTTCACCACATGGGAATAGACGACAGGGAAGAAACTCTCCCATCCCCTTCTGATAAGTATCCAAACACCTGTACCATGCGCTTCCTTTAAAACTTTAGAGGTCCAACGATTATGATAGGGACCATACTTGACAGCAATGATATCCTTCCAGAGGTGATTTTTCTCGGTCATGAATCTCCAAAGCCATTTTCCCAAAAGGGCCCTATTAAAGATGATGAGGGATTTGATGCTAAGGCCACTCTTTTGCAAAGGTTGTTTAACTACTCCCCATTTAACAAGATGATGTTTGAAAACGTCACCCATGTTCCCCAAAAGGAATCTTCTTTGGATGTCCTCTAATCTCATGGCTATTGCACTAGGGATAGGGAAAAGAGACATGAAGTAAACCGGCAGATTGGATACAGAACTTCTAATGAGAGTGAGTCTACCACCTTTTGACAAAAAGTTCCTTTTCCAACTAGCGAGTTCCTTTTCGAACCTGTCAACAATGGGATCCCAAATTCCCTTTTCCTTAAACTTTGCTCCCAATGGGAGGCCGAGATAGGTGATGGTAAAGGCACCGAGTTTAGACCCAAGGATACCTGCAAGTAAAGGACCATGATTGCCCTTCCCCAATGGAATGATTCACTTTTGCAAGATTCACTTTTAAGCCTACAACTGCTTAGAAACTGAGAAGGATGCATCTAAGATTTGCTCCGGTTCATTCTCATGTGAAATGATAGTGTCATTTGCAAAAAAGGGGTGGTTGATTTCCATGGATTCATTGTTCCTTCCAATGTTAAGACCCTTTGGAAGGCCGCGTTCATTTGCACTAGTTATCATAAGACTCAAAACTTCCATGACCATGATGAGCAGAAGGGGGGAAATGTGGTCACCTTGCCTTAGATCATGAGACGATCTGAAAAAAATCAGTAGGGCAGCCATTAACCAGAATTGAAACAGATGTTGTCGATATACACTGCTGGATACATCTGCAGCAATATTTTTCAAAACCTTTTCTTCTAAGAATGTACAATATAAAACTCCAGTTAATGTGGGCAAAAACCTTCTCCATATCCAGCTTGCAAACCGCTCTGATTTTCCAATCCTTAATGTAGGCATCAACAACTTCATTGGCTATCAGAGGGTAGCATTCATGATTTGCCCACTTGCAATGAAAGCGTGCTGGTGCTTGCGACAGCTTCTGAGATTGCATGTTTGAACCTGGTTGCCAGGACTATGGGTAGGATTTTCTATAAACTGTCAACCAATCTGATCAGGCAAAAATCTTTGATATTGCAATCCCCGGTTTCTTAGGAATTGAGGAGATAAAGGTTGAGTTGATACTGGACACAAAATTGCCGGTTCTATCATCTATGGAAGTCTTCGATGATGTCCTGTTTGGGAAAATCCCTGTACCTTTGGAAGAAAGCTGTATTAAAGCCATTGGGCCTGGTGTTTTGTCCCCATCGCAACTCTTAAGGGCTCAAATAATCTCCTCTTGCTCAAAAGGCCTCTCAAGCCACCGGGCTGTGGAGAGGCTTAGGTTTTTGAACATAATACCATCAACTCTTGGTCTCCAAGACTCTGGTTCAGTGTACTAGGTTTGAAAAAAGTTGTAAATGCAACTCTTGATTTCTCCCTCATTCACCAACATCTGTTCTGAGGGAGTATTCTTGTAATTCTTTCTTCAAACATTTAACCAAAAGTAACTTGTCTTTTCTTTGGAAGGCTAAAGTTTTCTCTAAGGTTAAGGCTTTTATTTGGTTGGTTGTTTCTTGATATTGTTAACACTAACAATATGTTGCATATAGAATGGCTTTCAAGGCTCTATCTCTGGATGTATGTTCACTTTGTTTTCAAATCCAGAAGTTACTTCTCAAATATTCCTTCATTGTTCTTTTTCTTGGAAGGTGTGGAATAATCCTTTTGGTTTATTTGGAGAGAGTTGGGTGTGTATGGAGCCGGTGGAGGATTTGTTGGCTATCTATTTTATAGGTTTTGGAAGGGGTAAAGATGCTTTGGCACTATGGAGGTGTGCAGTTTTAGTTTTGTGAGGAATTTGGTTGGAAAGGAGTGCTTATATTTTTGCTGGGAAGAGGATCTTTTTTATTATGCTTTGGGATAGAATTCAGTATCTGGCTTCCTTGTGGGTTTTGCAGCTGGATGTTTTGACGGGTTTCATTTTCTGATCTACAGCATGATTGGTTTGCTTTATTTATTTTTTTTTCTTGTATCTTTTATAGAGGATTTCATATGCTCCTTGTACTTCTTCTTTTTAATAACTTCTTTCTTTTTCTATCCTGAAAAAATAAAATAAATAACAGGTTTATAGTTCGTTATTCATGCTTTAAACCATAGTTAATGGTACAATCACATTAACAGATAAGGATGTAAAGCAACATTGCATGTTGAGTATCCATAGTCTGAACTTCATATTTCACGTGCAATAATACAAATGTGAAATTTGGACACCATATTGCAAGCACAAATTCTGTAGATGTAGCTTAGAAAGTAGCTTAAGCCTCGGAGTGAGAGAAGAGGCTTCATAAAAAATTAATTCTGATTGTTATCATATCATTTAGTAGCCATTGCAATAGCCAACATGCTATTGTAATTCCCCACAGTGGCTAATATGGTGTGAATTTCTGTACAAACAAAATATTGCCCCATAACAGTGTCATTCATGTCCATTACCATTGCATAGCGGCTGATATGCCACAGATACGCTTTCATATTGTTTTAAAACATTTTACTTTTGCAATTAAGGCAAAAATCTAATAAACATTCTATGTGGTGTTCATCCAAAATGCATATTCTCTTGGACACTTTCCTGTGTTATGTGGATATTTTATAGAGTATGGAATTGCCATTTGTAAGTTGTAACATATAATGCTGCAATTATATTTTATTTTTCATATTTGAAGATGCAGAGCAATCGACACTTGAATAATTCAGCTGCATCAATCTCAAGATTTGGGCACTAGGTAAAGTTGACGAGTACAGGTGCCTCTGCTCCCAACATATGTACTTGTGTTTGTGTTAAAGCTTGATATACATAGTTGCACCACCACTTTACGGCGTAAGCTTTTAGGTAAAGTGGTAATTTAACATGGTATCAGAGATATGGTAGCGTGCTAGGAGGTCCCAGACTCCCAGGTTCTGGTTTTATTGCCTGTGTGTATTCTGTGATGGTTATTTGTTGTTTATTTATCTCTTCATGTAATCGGGCTGAACATGCATGGAGTGTTAAAGGTTGATATGCATAGTTGGCTCACAACTTATCACTGCAACACCTTAAGCTTTTAGGCGAAGTAGTAATCTAACAATTTGTAACAATGTTTACGATTATTGGGATGGGTGAAGGTGACAACTGAAAATTGATAATATTTGATAACTGTATGATTTCTGAGATTTATACGTGTCTTATTATGGAATGATATGATCCCCTCATGTGTATTTATTATTTATAGTTGTTGATATTTATATCTTTTCAACATGCAGGCAGAGACTAAGATACTTAAAGGACCACATGAGGATTTGGAAGGTTATCTGGAAGCAATTGGACAGCTAAAAGGCAACATTCGCTTTTTTAGCAGCCACAAAAGCTTTAAGAGTAGTGACGGGGTGCTCAGCCATGCAAATAACTTGCTTGCTAAGGCCATTTTAAAGCTTGAAGAGGAGTTTAAGATTCTCTTGTCGTCTTACAGGTTTGTTTGCAGGCTCAATAACTTTTGTTTTGACAATCTTGTGTTTTCATCCCATATCTGATCTTTATTGCCATTTCCTTCGCTTGTGTATTCGTGTTTATGAAGTCAACCTCCTAGGCTCAATTGCCCGCTCTAGTTGTCATATCCTGCAAGCTCTTTTTCTTTGATGATGCTAGGTTGTTGTATGCAATGTAGGAGATTTGATTTATGCCTATTTCATGAACATTATTCTAATGTCTATAACTTTCTATTAGACGTTTGCTGCTTGACCCAAGCCTGGATGAAGGATGGTTGCGTTAATGTAAAACTTTGTGAGATATTTGTTGAAGTATTTGGTGAACTGAAAGACCTAATCATATAATGATAGGTCTTACCCTCTATTTATGATATATATCAAGTACATAACAATGACCACAATATCCTACTAACGCAGCAGTAACACATGCTAAATGACCAAAAATAACCAGCAAGACCCCCCCTCAAGCTGAAGCGTCAATATCATGAGTTTCTAGCTTCTGACTAATGAATTTAACATGAGAAACCCCAAAGCTTTTATGAATAAATCTGCAAGTTGCCAATCAAACTTCATATGGGTGGTTGTAATGAGCTTTTGGGCAATTTTTTCCTGAACAAAGTGACGATCAATTTCAATATGCTTTTGTGCTCATGGAAAATTGGGTTGGAAGGAATATGAATGGCAGTTTGATTATTACACATCATCTCCATAGGTCTAGAATGTGGAAAACTAATTTCTTCCAACATGTTCTTTAACCAAACAAGTTCACATGCGATACTCTAACTCAACACTTGATCAGGCCACCACAATATGTTTTTTACTCTTTCAGTACACTAAGTTGCTACCAACAATAATACAAGATTTGGTTGTGGATCATTTGTTAGAAGGTGACCCTACCCAATCTACATCTGTATGTCCTTAACTATAGGTGTGACCCTGATCCTGATATAGGAGACCCCTCCTAGGTGCATTTCTATTGTTATCTCAAGCCTCAAATTACAACATTCTAATGAATTGTTCTAGATAATCAATAAATGGCTCACAAAGCTTTTGCAAAAGATATATTCGGTCAAGTAATTGTGAGATGGTTCAACTTTCCAACAAATCTCCTATACTATCTAAGGTTGGCCAACAAATCACCCATTTTGGAATTAACTTATTGTTAGGATATCATCTGGTTTGGATCCCAATAGTCCAGTCTTATCCAAGAGGTCAAGAACACATACCTTTCTTTGAACAATTCCCATGTGAGACTTGGATACTTATACAGCCAAGAAGTATTTCAATGGTCTTAATTGGTTCGAAATTTATTTTATAGAAAATACTTAAGGTGTTGGATGCCTTGATTTTCATCACCAGGGATCACAATATCATCCATGCACACAAGCAGCAGATCCTACTGGATATGGTATGACAATAAAGTGCATAATGATCTACTATGAACTGTTGAAGGCCAAACTCAAAATTCTACAATACTGAATTGTCCAAACCACTCTCTAGGGGGTTGCTTTAGACTACACGAAGATTTCTTGAGCCAAAACACAAGCTTGACTCCCCTTGAGCAATAAATCCAAGTGGTGCTCTATATAGACCTCCTCATGAAGATCACCATGTTGGAATGCATTTTTTATGTCCAAGTGGTGCATAGGCCAATAGCACATGGTGGCTAAGGAGATGAATGAATGAACTGAGGCAAGTTTAGCTACTGGGGAGAATGTGTCCAAATAATACAAACTGCACACTCGAGTGCATCCGCTAGAAACAAGGCCAGCTTTCAAACGGGCCACTTCACTGTTAGAATTGACTTCTACCATATACACCTAGCAACAATCATGAACCAACCACAAACTTATTAGGGGGGAAGAGTTACCAATTTGCAAGTACCGCTATCTTGTATTGCATGCTTCTCTTTGACTACTGCATTCCTCCATCTAGAATGGGCTAAGGCTTTAGAAACAACTTAGGGATAGAAACAAAAGAAAGTTTACTAATAAAACAATAATAAGGCTGAAGAATCATAGCACAAATGAAATTAAAGAGGGGATACCATTTACAAGTGCATTTTCCTTTTTGAATAGCAATAGGAAGATCAACGTCTTCGGAAATAGGATTGTTAGATAAGGAAGCCAAAGGCCTAGCAGTGGAAGCTGGAGGAGGGGAAGTTGGAAGAGGCTCTCCTCTCTTGAGTTGTTGTTGTGTATACACCTGCAAATTGGGACTATCAAGGTGAGGAGGAGGACTCAAACTACATGAAGATGCATGTAGATGACTAGGCAGAGATAAAACGCCAGAATCAAGGAAATTAGGTAGGGGAAGGGGTTCATTGAGGTTAGAAGTGCTCAAAGAGTCAAGATAGTATGGTGTGGACTATAATAAGGCAACATTGGTTGAGACAAAGAAATGATGCAAGGTATGACTATAACAATGATGTCCCTTTTGAGTACAAGAGTAGCTCATAAAGACATTTTATAGTACAAGGATCCAACTTATCCACCAAGAGGTTAAACTAATGAACAAAGGAGACACTCGAATATGAGGAGGTAAAGAAAATAAAGGAGCCTTTGGGAAGAGAACAAGGTAGGGATTCTTTCCAAGAACCAAGATGGCATTCTATTGATAAGAGAGTAGGTTGAAAATACAACACCACTTCAAAACACTTTAGGAACATTCTAGGAACATTAATTTGGTAAAGTAAGGTACAAATGATTTCAAGGATATGCCTCTTTTTCCTCTTTGTAACAGCATTTTGTTATGGAGTGTGGGCACACAATGACTGGTGAACAATATCAGATGTAGTCATATAGCCATATAGGTACTGAATTGGGTACTAAAGTATTCTTTAGCATTAGCATTACGAAGTATTTGAATAGGAAAATCAAATTGAGTCTCTATCTTAGAACAAAAGGCATAGATATGAAACAACTCAAAACAATCCTTCATTAAATAAAGTCATGTAATTTTTAAATGATCATAAAAAAAGTTTAAAAATAATAAAAACCCAAATTTGACAAAATTCAACCAGGACGCCAAACGTCAATATGAACTAACATGCTAGGGCTTGCAACCCGTTTATTGACTCAGGAAGCAAATGGAACATGCTGATGCTTTCCCAACTGGAAAGACTCAAACTTAGGGCTAGACACAAAACTCAAGTTAGGAACTGTTTGTTTTAACTTGTATAATGATGGATGACCAAGACGGCAATGGATTTGGAGTGGTGCATCAAAAGCTGTGCAAGCTATTGAAGGAGATAACAACTTAAAGTGGTAAAGTCTACCAGCTTCACGTTTTCCACCAATCGTCTTCTTTGTCTTCAAAACCTGAATGAGTAAAGGATCAAGAAAGAATGTTACAGAATGGTTCATTGATTTTTTATTCTCACTAACATAAGATTGAAAAAGAACTTAGGAATACCCAAAACAGAAGAAAGAGAAACACTAGAAGTGGGATTTATTGTTCCTAATCCCCATTCCCTTAATAGCAGTAGTGGACCCATTAGCTAGGGTAACACAACTAAAGGGTGGAAAAAAATTAGTTATACTTGTTATATGATTAGTGGCTGTTGAATCTATAATTCAAGGACTAGTGTGAGAAATACTAGACAACAGGCAAGTTGTAGGGTTACCTATTTAAGCAAGAGATGCAATGTGAAGAGAATCTTGCTAGGATGCTTGATCTGTTGGAACTTGAAATACTCTTCCTCATACATAGGTACAGTTCGCTGCTCTCTTGTTGAGCCTGAAATTGTAGAATCTGTAGTGGCTGCATTGGCATGCATGGTCATTTACCACGATGATGCTTGATAAAGTGACCTCCTCGCGCACTCATACAATGAGTGCACTTGCGAGGGGGGCATCATGTCCATCTTTATATCATGGCCACTAAAACCACCTTGAGAACTTCTGAGATTGCTTGGTCAGAAACCATAATCACCTTGTGTAACAAAAGCATTCTTCTTATAGGTAGAAGTTGAAACTTCTGAAGTGGTGGCTGAGGAATGCGTACCAAAGGAGGCACAAAGAACACAAGAATAAACATTTGCAAAGGATGGTAACTTTGCACTGCCAAGGATTTGTGACTGAACTACCCCAAACTTGGTTTCAAACATGCCAAGGCCCCAAGAATTGTCATTTGCTTCCCTTGCTTTTGCATCTCATGGACATCAGTGGTTATAGGTTGCATAATGTTTTAAGTTCTTAATGGATGTGTCTCGTCTCTGCAAAGTACACTGTAGCACTCTTATCTCCCTATTATAATTGGAAATACTCAAAGGATAGATCATACATACGTGTTATATTACTGGAGTATAAGAGGTTGACATCCCAATCTCCTCTCATACATCTAGATGGATGCACGTCCATGTGATCTGGTGTTCCATAATAGAGAGACAATCAATTCATCTTCTTGAATCCTCTATTCTTTCTTTTTGTTGTCACTAGGTCCAGGTTGAAACAAGTGTTTTGATTTACCTATACCTGTCAAATAGATCTGACAGCCTTAGATCAGTGTACATAATTCTTTCCATCCAACTTCTTGGTTATTTGAAGTGATGATGAAGGAAACTTGCTAAAAAATCTCACACAACGGCACATGGTGTCACGAGCTAAGCTTGTTCAGGGCATTACGCTTGCCTGTGACCGCTTATCTCGTGTGCTTAGGATGGGTTTCCATCATGTAAATACTAGTGTAGGGTTATTTTCTGCTAGTAGAGTCTTTGTAAGCCAAATAAGGCAGTATGACTCCTCGGTCACTTTGATGTTTCCTAGTGCCAGGATGATAATTATATAAAAACCTCTTTAGGGGAGGGTGAGTGTTCATCAGTCATTGTAAAACTCACTAGAAATTGTCAACGTGCTTAGCCTACTTGCCTCCCTCGCTAAGTACAACATGTCAACGGAGGATTTGTTAATAAATTACGTTTGCTTCAATGTTTACTGCTTGGTTGCCACGGCTTTCATGAATTGATTATTATTTCCGCTGCTATCTGAATGAATGTTAACGAAAGTGCTTTGTGGATGAATGTTGGTAAATGATAGGCTGGCTAGTTAAGCAAGAGTGCTTTAGCTAGCGCCGCACGGCCCTTCACAACGGTGTGAAAAGAGGCGGACCGTGACACATGGGGTTGAAGCTGCCAGCTTCTGGCCAGCACGTGGTGGTACGTGCGGCCCTCTCTGGCTGTGAAGTTTCACAGGGCAGTAGATCGGCAGGTTCTGTGGGTGGCTATGTGGTTATTTTTGCAAATTATGAATAGTTTCTTTGAGTTTTGAAAGGGCAGCAGCATCCAGGATTTTTTGGTGACTAATGTGTTTTCCGGCAGCTCTTGGACTTTGCTTTTAGTCTTGGTGGTGCGGATGATCCATCTACAGCAGCAGGTTTGAGGTTTAGGGTTTTGTTTTGATATGCATTTGGGGTTTAGGTCGGATTTTGCTCTAATATGATGTTGAAGTACTTGGTGAACTGAAAGACCTAATCACAATGATAGGTCTCACCCCCAATTTATAGTATAGACCTAACTATATTGATAGGTCTCTCCCTCTATTTATAATATATTTATCAAGACATAGCAATGGCCACAATACCCTCCCGCATTCATGCTTATTAATGTAGAAATAATACATGCTAAATGACCAAGAAATAACTAGTGACAATATCTACATATGATATGGATCCTTACTAATTTTAGCTTGGTGGTCCCTTCCAAGCAACATGCTGCCTCTACAACGGACAAGGGCAATGAAAAAATTGGCGAGGATGGGTTAGATAAGAGGGAGCTTTATTTAGAAGGTAAAGATGATATGATTAGAAGAAAATTAAGATAATTTCCCTATAAGAAACTGAGTGGTTATGTGGGAAATTAAGGAAGTGGGAGGATAGGATTTAAACTCTGGTAATAGTAAAAAAAACAATGGAATAGTTATCATCATAGATAACCAAAAAAGGTTATGCTGTAGATGTTAAAAGAATAAGAGATAGACTTGTAAGAATTGAGTTGGTTTTAGGTCAATAGATGGATGCTAAATATTCTTAGTACTTATGCTCCTCAAGTAGGCTCATTTGAAAATGTTAAAATATACTTTTGAGGAAGATATCATAATTGTTGAAGCCACAAGGCATGCTAAGGTGCAAGATACAAAAGGTACCTTGGATTTGTGCAAGATTTGAGCATGCGTGAATTGTGATGAAGATGAGGTGCACGGTTGTTAAAAAAATTGTATAAAATGCTCATACAATAAACCCTCGCTGGTGCCCCGTGATAAGGGCTTGCTCTATGATGGGTCATCAACTCAGACTGAGATCTAATCTTCATGGGTCCAAACCTGTATTTAAGTTGGAACGTGTTTGTTGTGGTAGGTGTCCCAGACATAGTAAGTCAAATATACGGCTGAGGCCCTCTGTTATGAAAATTAAATGGAAATTCTTAAACAAAGAATTTAAGTTTGTACTCTGATCATGATTAATATCTAGACAAAAAGGCACAAATAAACTCCAGTCTAGAATATAGGAGGGCACAACCAATTAAGGCAATGCGCAGTGATCAATAGTGAGTTGATCTGGACTTCCTTTTTTTTTTGTTAATCACCAGAAAGAAATTCACTGAAGGGCATCTAGAATTACTTTCTTGATTTTGAATTTCAGTTGTATGTTCTTTTGGTTTTTTATTCTTTTTGAAATTTTATTTATTAAGTATTTATTTTGAATTAAATGGGGGCATATTCCTTATTTAAATGCAAACTCTTAAGCAAGGTTATTAGAATTGGGATTCTAGATAGGATTGTTGGGGGAGTCTGCAGGATCAGATTGTGGCTCGTAAAGTTTTACTTACAATGTAAAATAAATTAAAAATTTATGTATTTGGTATCTTATGACACACTGAATAAAACAAGCCTAGAAACTTGCTAGCACCTAGCAGCTTTTTCCTTCAATGAACCGGTCCCTAAAAGAAATCTGAATGTTTTGAATTGCAAGTGCTCTGTGAAGGGCAGACTGTTGCTAGCTTGTTATTCAGTAAGTGTACTTAAAAAGAAAAGCTAAAAGCATGAAGAAAAAAGGAAGAAGAAATTGCTAATATTAATTCAAACTGCTGTAAACTTCTCAGCTTCTGTGACTTTGTCATCAAACCATGAGAAGGAAAAGTAGAAGAAGGAAAGAGAGGAAGAAATGAAGAAAAGAAAAGTTTTTGTTGGAATAAAATTTTTTTGTTGGTTGAAATGAAGAAGAAGAAAAAGAAAGATGTCTGCTTTCTGCTTGGGAATACACACACACACACAAACACAAAATTAAGGAATGAGCATATACACAATAAACTAGGCATAGCACCGGTTCAAGATAAGATAAGGGAGGGACAGCTTAGATGGTTTGGACATTTGAAACATAGACCTAGTCTCTTACCTGTAAGGAGTGAGTGAGTTACTGTTTCTAGCGTGAAAAGGGGTAGGGATAGGCCTAAAATAACTTAGAATGACAATGATGTAGTGACGAATGATTTAATAACTCTTAACCAAGCGGAGGAAAATGGTCTCAAACAGGTGAATTGCCGGAAAAGGATTCATGTAGCTGACTCCATCTAGTGGGACTCTTGTTGTTGTTGTTGTTGTTTATATGTGTGTGTCTACAAAGATATCGCATGACTGCTACAAGCCTGCAACTTTAAGCTCTCAGCCTGATTTTACAACTCTTGGTTGTTGAAGCTATCTGCTATCTCAAAGCTCTCAGTTGGCCTCGCCGCTGCTGGAAGAAGGAACAGTCCCAACCTCCCGACAGATAACTTGAGGTCTGCCTATCAAGAACCTTAATTTCTTAGAGAGCTTTCAGTTTTGAAGAAAGAGAGCTGCTCTCCTGGCTTGGGACAAGCAAATGCCAGGAGATGCTCGTAGTTTTGCCCCAATTTTGTTGCATTTGGGCCAACTGGACTAAATATTGTGTCTATTGCAAAAGTAAAGTGTTTGGACCAATAAAATATAAATTGGGCCTTTTTCTTTAAAACCCTAAATGGAAAAAATCCATTATGTTGCACAAGTAGGATCCCAAGTAGGATTGTGATCCTACATTCCTACTGGGATCCTACTTGATTCCAATTCGTCATTTGATCCGGATTGATTAGGCAAGTTTGAATTGTAGTATCGTATGATCTGGATTGGCATTTTGATAGCCATGCTCAATGCAAGGAAAATAATAAAATAATGCTTGTAGGATTAAACATTTGCTTTAAGAAGAGAGGCGAATACTTATCATTTTCAACTGTGGATCAAACAAAAGGCAAACAGAAATGATTTTAGTTCTGGATATATGCATTAAAAATGGTAGAAAAGGTGAAAATAGATGAGTGTAAGATAGCTAGGAGAAACATTAACAGAATTTATGAATAAAGTAAATATGGGTTGGGGGATTCCCTGCCTTGCACTCGTGATGCGTACTAAAATTGCCCCCTCCCCCTTTTGTTCCTTCACCAATAGCCACTTGCATTGGGTGGAATTGTGGAAACCACTCTACAGGATTTTACCATGTGGCTAATTTACAGTACTTGCTCTTATCCCACAGTAATAACTAAATTTTGATTTCGATGGAAATTTCGATTTCAAAAGAAATATCTGAAAGTTAAAATAAATTATGTAAGTTATGAATGAAACTTTGGGAAATAGATGATTGTCAATAATTTAGAGACAAAATAAAAACCCTCAAATTCTGCTACTTTTTTTTTTCCCAATTTTATTTTAAGAATTCAAAATTTCAGCTAATTTTCTTGAAACTTCAGCTGAAATTTTGCAAGAAAGAAGTTGAAACCCAATTTCTTTTCAAACCCCTCTTGAAATAAAAAATTTATACCAAAATTTTGGTGAAATTACTAAAAGTTAAGATGATGCCCCACAATAATTTTTTTTTAAAAATAAAAATATTTCTATTCAAGATGCCTTTTTGTTGGCTCAATGCCAATGTTTTGCAAAAAGTTCAGTGGAAATTTTAAAAAATACGAAGTGATATCATGTAGGTGTAAAATAATTGGAAAAATGTTTAAAAAATTGCTTGCAGTGTGGTGGGACAGAATACACATGTACCAGACTTGAAAGACACCTGCACTTGCCCTACTCTCCTTTCTATTTCTATTTTTATTTTTTAAAAAATTTTAAAAACGATTAGTCTTTAATGGATGCAGGTGAAATTGACATCTTTGGATAAAATGATGGAAGAAGACTAGGGAGCAGTGGAACTTGGTGAAAACATGAAGCCTTTTTGATCAGATGATGATGATTCATATTCAAAGTATAGCAAACGAAGCCCTTGGAGAATGTAAAGAAGGGCGCATGATTAGGAAAGAGTGATAGTCGTGTAGTGAAGATGTTTGGAGGGCATTAATACCAAAAGAAGGTAGGATAGAATATGGAAACAATAGCGACAACCTGAACTTAAGAGATTGTAAAGGAAGATGCATTATTGGGAAAGGGAGATGGTGGTGGAACAATGATGTCTAAAAGTTGTTAAAACAAAAGGAATGTAGAGTAAATATATACCTAGAACAACAACCATCACCACCATGAAGCAAACCTTAAGTCACTAGGTGGGCTTGGCTCTATGAATCCTCTTTTGCCATTGCCACAACGTGCAGACTGGAGGAGGGGGGGGGGGGGGGATCATAGTGGAGAACGTGAATGAGAAATGTGTCAATCATGAATGTAATATACCAAGTCGTCATGAACTTGTTATTTGACTAGGTGTGGTTAGATCACTCTATTACTACATATTGGTATTTAAGCTAAAAATAGGTTCAAAGAATTAGTCATCTTGATTTGTGCAGCAAAGTTAGGTTGGTATTGGCGTTCTTTTCACACTTGTTCCATTGATGAATAACCCCAAATTTTCTCAAGCTCAATTGGCAATGATATTTGATTTTCTAAATTATTTTGAAACTACTAACCATTTTATTATTAAAATCCTTTGTGCCCATCTTGAATTTCATTGAGGAACTCAAAGCTTATCTCACCTTTGGAAATGTTGGATGGACGCAAATTTTCCTTCTTTGAAGCTTCATTGTTCGATTGATTTTAAGTTTTTATTGTGTTTATTTAATTTTTAGACCTTTAAGTATTGAATCTTCCCATGGTTGTATGGAATTTCATTTAACCACACGATATTCATTTTACCTAAAGAAATCTCCAAAGGACGCAATTGGCGTTCTTCTGATCTCCTTCATACTATCAGTTTGAAATGTTTTATTGATTTATTTGAATTTCCAGGCCTTTAGGTGATAAATCCACTCATGTTATTTGAAAATTGCCCAAGCACATGATATTCATCTCATATTAGCAAATTTTGAAAGGGCGCAATTGCCTCTTACGAGCTTCGTCATTGTGTTGAGTTTTGGTACTATTATTATAAAGGGAAGAAAAAAAAGTCACCATGCAAACTAGAATGTCTAACAAGACCTCCAAAGAGGGCTTACTAGATAATCCTCCATTTTGATAAATGATGTCTAATACCTTGTCCAGTTGTCCCTGACTCCCTAGTTCTCCCTCATGGGGACTTAAACACACACATGCACATGAAAAGTAGGGAAATACAACAATTAACTTGTAAAATCAGTACATAATACTTGAAAATGGGTCCTAGAGGGCTAAGTTATTTTCTGGGATTTTTTTTGAATCTTCTTATGATTTTGTTTTTTGTACTTTTCTTTATTTTTCCTTTTTAAATGGAGTTTGACATTTTTTTTTAACTTTTATTAGTTTTTATGAAACTTTGGACTTTTCTTAGAAATTTCATAATTAATTATTGAATTTATTTTTTGGGAATTTTAAGGATTTCTTAAGGATTTTATGAAATTTTTAGGGTCTATTTGGTATTGTTGTTATTTTTGTTTTTTAGTTTTCTGTTTTTGTTACTGTAAAGTAAAGAAATAGATTATGTAAAAACGTTTGTTTACAACGCCAATTTTGTGTATTTATGGTCAGTTTTAGCTATTTGCGAAAAGATTGGAAACTAGATTTTGTGATTTTCCATTGTTTGGGCAACTTTGCTACCATATTTTAATATCTAGAATTAGATTTTTGGATTTAATAATTGATTTTACGTTTTTTTAGTTAACATTAAAATGGAATGATTATATGAATTAAAAATATAATTAAAATAAAAATGTCCATGCAATTTCAAAAAACAATAAAATCCATTTACAAAATATTTTTACTACTTTTCAATTGTCATGTACACTATGATTGTTCTTGTAAAGTGAATTTTGAAGTAGAATAATTAGGTAAAATAATTATGATAATTTTTGCTAGAAGAAATAGGCTATTTTAGTAATTATGTGGTGTAAGCAGGGGTATTTTTGTCGTTCAAGTTTTTTTATTATTAATGAATAAAAGGGCAGACCTGGAGCTGAATGTAACTCCAGGAAACTGCTGCCTCCTCCTTTCTCTTTCTTTCTTCTTTTTTTCTTTTCTTCTCTTCTTTTCTTTTATTTGCCTGAGTCGCCTCCATATCTAACTTAACAACATGGTATCAGAGCATAACTTCACATCAGGAAATTGTCATGAACACACACAGCATCCTGCCAGGGATGCTGCACTGCGAAACCAAGATGAAAGGTGACCTTAAACGACTCTCAAACTAACCAGGAAAATCAGATTTGAGAGCTGATTAGGGGAAAGATAGGAAAGAAAACGCAAAACAGTGTCTCAAGGAAAAAAATCAGAAAAATCAGATTTTAAGGAGATAAATGCTCTGATACCTTGTTGTAAAGTTAGCTCGAACATGTACTCAACAGTCATTAGTTGCTTATCCTATTGCTCATTTTGTTTTAGTTCAACACTTCCTAGTCCTAGGCGTTCTTTTGTCTTGTTAATGACCTCTATCTCTATCCCTTGATTCCGTTCTTCACATGTTAAAGCACTTGCTAACCTTGGGTGGAAGCATGCAATGGATGTAGAACATGGGATTTGGTGGATCTTCCTTTTGGTAAGGAGTTGGTTAGGTGCTGTTGGGTCTACGCCGTCAAATATCTTCCTGATGGATCTATTGAACAGCTTAAGGCTTGATTGGTTGCTATGGGGTACACTCAAACATATGGTATTGATTATTTTTAGACCTTTTCTCCTGTTGCTAAACTCAGTTCTGTTCATGTATTGACCTCATTGGCAGTTAATTTTGCTGACACCTTGTACCAATTGGATGTGAAGAAAGCCTTCTTGTATGGAGATATGCAGGAAGAGGTATGCATGGAGCAACCTCTTGGGTTTGTTGCTTAGGGGGAGGATGATAAGGTATGTTGGTTGCATAAGGCCATTATGGTCTTAAGCAGTCTCTTCAAGCCTGGTTTAACAAATTAAGTGAGGTGGTCTGTGTATTTGGTTTCATTAAGTGCTACTCTGATCATTCAGACTTTGTTTGCCAAAACAAGACAGGTGTGGTGCTTCTAGTAGTTTATGTTGATGACGTCATCATTGCTGACAGCGACCGAAGTGGGATTGTAGATGTCAAGCAGTGGCTTCAAGAAAAATTTCATATGTAGAACTTGGGCACTCTATGTTACTTTCTTGGTATTGAGATTGTGCGGTGTAACAAAGGGTTGAATCTATCATAGTGAAAATATTCCTTGGATTTGCTAAGTGAGACTAGTATGTTGAGAGCTAAACCACTTGAGACCCCCATGGATCCCAATGTGAAGCTGTCTAGGGATGTTGGACCGGACTTTAAAGATAAACATTGGTACAGGCTGTTGGTCGGCAAGTTGATCTACTTAACTGTCACTAGACTTGACATGCACTCTGTTGTGGGGGTGGTTCGTCAGTTTATGGAAAATCCCAAAAAACCACAATGGGATGCTAGTTGTAGGATTCTAAGGTATCTCAAAAGCTCTCTTGGTAGGGGTTTGATGTATAAATGTAATAGAAACTGTGAGACCATGGGATACTCTGATGCAGATTGGGCTGGCTCAGTTGATATTCAAAGGTCAACTACTAGATATTGTACATTTGTGGGATGTAATCTTGTTACCTGGCATAGCAAGAAACAAACTACTGTAGCTAGATATAGTGCTAAAGCAGAATACTGAGCTATGACTCATATTGTGAGTGAGCTTATGTGGCTGAAGTCTCTTATGTCAAAATGGGATTCTTGGTTAAGAAGTCTGTAGATATGTTTTGTGATAATCAAGCTGCCATTTATATTGTTAGCAACCCAGTGTTCCATAAAGGGATAAAACACATTGAAGTTGACTGTTGTTTTGTGAGGGACGCTGTCGCGAAGAAGGTTGCAAGGACTTTATTAGCAAAATCTATGGATTAGTTAGACAATGTTTTTACAAAAGCCTGCCTTGTCTAGTGGCTATAACAAGCTGGGGTTAGGTGATGTTTAAACACCTCCAGCTTGAGGGGGAGTGTTAGAAGAAATAGGCTATTTTAGTAATTATGTGGTGTAAGCAGGCGTATTTTTGTCTAGGAATTTTTATTATTAATCTATATAATAAGCATTTGTTGAATCAAGTTTTTAATTTCTTTAGTCTTAGAAATATTGACCAAACAGGTTGAGGGTTTTCAGTTTTTAGTTTCCATTTTTTTTTTTGTTTTTATTTTCATAATTTTTGGTAGTTAATAAGTGATACCAAACTACCCGGTATAATTTAGAGAATTTTTGGGGGAATTATGCTTTTGTGAAAATTTATCAAAATTTTTTGGAATTTATTATTTTGTATCATCTTAGTTTTCATTTTCTGATTTTTCTTTATTTTTTGGATTATTATTATTTTTAAATTTTTAGAATTTTTTTTTATAACAAAAGAAGGAATTTCATTAATAGGAAAAGATTTACAAAAAGGAGAATAAGACTTCTTTCGTCAAAATTTTGGAATAAACTGAAAGAAATAAACTTAAGAAACAAGGCTAGGAAAAATTAGAGTAAAAAATTCCTCCAATCTTGTTGAACCTTTGAAAAGCTAAATATTTTAAAGCATCAAAAGGCAACGCACCATAAAGAGGCTTAAGTATTGAATCTTCTCCCACAACATTGCAAAAGTGCTGCATTTCCGAAGTGTGGCCCTCTCCTTCCTTCTTCTAAAACCCTCAAGAAATGGACAACATTCTATCCACCGACACTAGGCAAACCCAAGTTTCTCCCATCACAACAAATAATTTATTCTAGATTCTCCAAGCATAATCATAGTGTTAAAACAGTTAAACAGATGAGATGTCGTTTCATAATTCAAATAAGAGAGCACACAAACATCTGGAGATAAGGCCTTCAAGTGTCTTGATTTGTAATTGGTCTTAGTATTGATCTTTTAAGTACAATCAGCCAAATGAAAGCCTTAGTTTTTAGGTGGAGCTTTGGCCTTCCAAAAAGATGAATATAGAGGAAAATTTGAATTGGAACGTGTCAAAAACTCAAAAAACGATTTAAAAGCATACACTCCTGAATGATCCAAAGCCCAAGTATCCCTAGTTGAAGGAAGATGACAATTGCTCAATAATGACAACAAGGAGGAAAGTTTCATCAGCTCTCGATCATTTAGAGATCTTCTAAAATGAAAGTTCCAAGAAACTAAAGGGGCTACCCAAACCAACACGAAGAAAGAAATCGTATTATCCTTCCCTGAGCTCAATTGAAAGAGACGAAGGAAATATGTGGATAGGACATCATTTCCAAACCATGGATCTTTCCAAAAACGAATCCGAGGACCCCTCCCCACCATAAATTTAATGTGAGGAGTAAGGGATAAATATGAGAAATAGATCTCCATGGACTCTTCAGTGAACATTGCAAACTAACATCACCTATTCTCACCCAACCCATACTTCTAATACTCTATGCCAAAGTGAATGATCTTCTAGAGGAAAACACCTTGACATTTAGCTCAAAGGGCTATGTTTTTAGACACCAATTTCTAAACCTAGCCCACCCTTCGATTTAGACCTACAAATCTCTTCCTACCTTACTAAATGATCCTAAAACCCCTCGACTCTAGACCACAAGAAACCTCTTATAATTTTCTCAATTTTATTAGCAATTCCCATTGAATCTTAAAAGTAGACAAATAATTTAACCAGATACCAGATAAACATGCTTGAATAAACTTTTCTTTTAGAAATTGTAAAGGGATTTTTTTTAATAAAAATAATTAAAATTTTTAAAAATATTTGGGTTTGGTTAACCAAATTAGATCCAATCCTTTTAAGCACTGTTTAATTACCACTTTACCTAAAAACTTAAGTTGTTAGGTTGTGGGTCAACAATGTGTATCAAGCTTTAGCACTCTTCTGCATGTGTAGCCCAACAGCACGTGGAGAGATAAACACGATAAATAACACCTATGATAGGGAGCACCATAATTTTTTTAAACTCCATACAATAAACGCAGACAACAAAACTAGAACCCTAGACCTCTCGGTAACTAGCTCTGGTACCATGTTAGATTACCGCTTCACCTAAAAGCTCACGGGCGGTTTGTTATCATTAAAAAAAATTAAAAAAACGAAAATCGGAAACAGAAACCAAAAACCAGAAACTAGTTAATTGTTTGATTAACATTTATAAAACTAAAACAAATTAAAATCTTAATTAAAAAAATTCTCATTTTAATTTTAAACAAAATGATATTATAAAAGTATTAAATAATGAAATTGCAAATAATACATATTAAAAAAAATACTATAATAAAAAAAAATTATTTTAATTATTTTAATTAATTGTTATACTTTCAAATTTTTCTTTACAATAAAAATTTTATTGGACATGACAATTTTAAAAATTATAAAAATTGGCTTTATTATTAATTTTTTGAAATTTATGAATATGTTTATTTTAATTATATTTAAATTCATATGATCATTTGGTTTTTAGTTTTTTTCGCAAATAGGTGAAAACCGGCTACAGAAATAGAAAACTGACAACATAAATAGATGTGTTTTTATAATATTTTTCTTCACTGTGCAGAAATAAGATACATAAAACTAAAAATAGCAACGATACCAAACATACCCTTAAGCTGTTAGGTTGTGGGCCAACCATGTATATCAAGCTTTAACAATGTGCAGCCCGAAAAACATGTGGAGAGATAAATACATGATAAATAACACCTATGATAGGGTGCATAATAATTTTTTAAACACCACACAATAAACGCGGGCAATAAGACTAGAACCCAAGGCCTCCTGGTAACTAGCTTTGATAGATTACTACTTTACCTAAAAGCTTAAGATGTTAACAATGTATATCAAGCTTTAGCAAGCACGAAGCAAGAGAAAAGTGGGTTGGGATTAATTTGGCTTCTAGATTGGGACAAGCAAGTCAACTTGGCCTGTTCCAATTCATAATGAGTGGTACATGCGTCATCCGGGGGAAACTATTATGATTTCCCTCCTATTGTCTTTTTTCTCACGTATGGCGGTATGGTAGGTTGCAGCCCCACTCTCTTGATAATTTCCCTTTCTCTCTCATCTCTCACTCTTTATCTCTAACTTCTCAGTGCTCTCTCTAGCCCTCTCTCTTTGATTTCTTTGGATTTCCAGCTTCTTCAGTTACTTCCTCTCTCTTCTCTCTCTCTCTCTCTCTCTCTCTCTCTCTCTCTCTCTTATTTGATTTCTGCATGCTAAGGTAGCTCATTGCTCTCTCTTTCTATTTCTATGTTTGAACCTCTCCTATTAGCTTTGCTCTCTCATCGAATTGTTTGCTCATCCATGGTGCTAGGGCTTTGTACTCATCGGTTTAAACTGAATAAACTGAGTCAAACCATTTCAATTTGAGGGAGGGAGGGGAGCTTCCCCACCTCTATAAAACCTCACCCATTCTTCTACAAGCATTAAAATTCTGAAGGAAAGCTGAGAAAGGCGTGTGATAATAGAGGAAAAGAGGATAATTATTGTTAAAAAAAATTATAATAAACCTATTAATATTAGTTTATAAATGCTGACAGTGTATTACATAACAGAACTTATATATATTAATTAATTATTAGATATTTCTGTTTTTCGGTTTTCCAGTTCAGGTTTGGGTTAGAAACCAAAACCGAAACTGAAAACCAAAATTTTCTATTTTCAAGAACCAGAACTGAACTGAAACTTGTTTCAGGCTAGTTTTCAGTTTTTCAGTGAATTTGTACGCCCATAATTAATTATAATTTTTTAGATACTTATTTTACACATGTCATGTCGATAACAAAAAATATAATAGAAAAAAGTGGCAAGTTTGGTTTGGGTTCACTTTGTTTAACTGACAAGTTTGGTTTGGTTAATGTGTGGTTTTATGGGAAGGTTCGGTTTTGTAACCAAAAAAGTTTGATTCCCTTAGATTTTGTTCTGAACAGCCAAACCAACTGATTTTGCAGCACTATGTGGTGCTCTAAGTGGCAATTCTTGAAGCCTGAAGTGTCGGTAGTTGACACTTGCTGGCACATGTTAGATAACATCTGCCAGATGCCCTGACGGGCCTGACACATGTCGGGAACTAATCAATTAATTGATATTTATTTATGTACACAATTGACACACTTCTTGACACTTCCTGATGTGGTGAGGACATGTTTGTGCGACTTCTAGCAGTGAAGTTTTGCATCTAGTGGCCCCTTTTAATTTTGTTAAGAAACTGTTCCTTCTATATGTATATATATATATATATATATATATATATATATATTTGTTTTGGAGAAGTCAAGATACTAAGAGTCAAGGGGTTCTTTGACATTGCTGTGGTTGGACTTTGAAGCCCCAGCGCCATAGTGCCAACCTTCAACAGCCTCTCTAGGGCCGTTGCTAGTTCACCACTCTCATTTAATTTTCTTCTTTTTACTTCTTCCTTTGTTTTCTTTTATTTCTTAATGAGTCATGACTATTGCCCTTCATCAACCTTGCCCTTGAATTGTTTATTTGTTGTTGGACTTGGACCAATATTGATATTCTACAAAATGAATGTCCTTGATGATTTGTATGGATGATGCTTATATTTCATTTGAAATAAAATTACCTCAATATTTGTCATCTAAGAAGGAAAACATGCCAAAATATATATTTTGGATGTATTTTATATTAATTAATTAATGCATCCCTGCTGTGTTGTATCACCGTTTTTAAAAAATTGCTGTATTTGTTGTGTTGTTATCATGTTGTAGTCTCTCTCACATCGGTATTGGTGCTTCCTAGCTGATGCTGGTTCCCTCTCTAACTTTCTGCGCACACATACACACAAAGCTCACTCTTTTTTTTCACTCTGGACCATGGCTAGGCTCTCACACTAACTGTCTTTCTGATTCTTTATATCACATGGATTCTCTTTAAATCAGCCACCAGCTCACACCTACAGTCCTCCATTCTACTATGATTTTCACAAAAGAAAAAAGAAAGAAAAAAGAAATAACCCATGTACAGCACCAATAGGCCATGATTTCACCAACAAAACACACACACACACACACACACCACACAGCACTAATGTACCACAATTTTTCATGAAAAACACACACACACATAGACACATTAATACACCATTATTCTGGCTAAAAAGACACGCACTACTCCAGCACACCACAATTTTTACCCCAAAAAAGCATTCTGCATGCTAATTTTCAAAACTATACACATAAAGTCACTTCTTTTCAAAATAGACACACATAGTCTAATTGTTATCCATCAAACTAACATCTGCTCATAGGAGAGCAATAGGCTTATGCATTTTCAAAATTATACAAGAAGCAAGATCCCACGAGCACATAAACATGCTTGATTCTAGTCTAAGTATGAGCAAGAAAGATGCTTTGCCTTACTTGACACCCTCCAAAATCAACATATAAAAGAGCTTCTTGGCCTAATAATGGAAGCCCATGCAAGAGCAAAAGTAACAAGGAAATGAATGGCTGAGTATGGGAGTCTTAAGTGTGAGAGTCCTCTTTCCAATTGCTCAAAAGGTGCTTTTATAGGTAGGGTAAAGGTACTCAAGTTGTTATTGTGTTTGAATGTGCTCATTGGATGACCTTCCTTGATTCATGGGATAGGGGATAAGTGTTCCATGGGGTGAAAGGGTTGGGGGACAAGTGCCCCACGTCAACTAATGGATGTCTTTGCCAATGGAGAGTGCCACATAAGGGGGTAGTAGTTGCAAGGTGATTGGGTCAAGTGGCCATATGAGAATGGGCCATAAAGGCATGTGTGCAATCCAATTTAATGTGAATTTGTCAAAGTGTGGGGGGCTAATTTGCATGTGAAGCACGAATTTTGTTTTCAATTTGTCTGCCTTAACAAAACAAAGAATTTGTTTGCATGATTGGGGTCAAATTGTTTTCAATTGTGGGACCAAATTGGGAAAAAATGGATTCTGATTTGAGATTTTAGGTTCAATTGGATTATTATTTGGGGATTTTGGACTTGGATGGGATTTGGGTTGAAATTTTCAAATTGAATCGAAATCGACGTTCAAATATATTTACAGACTGAATTCGGTATGGCAATAATGGGATTCTCTACGATTTATGACAAAAATGACAAATCAAAAATTATTTGAGAAAAACTGAGAGAATCCTATTTTTAAAGAAAGAAAAATTGATTTAAACTGCTGATTGTGATCAAATTCATGTTAAAGAATGAATGAAACACGAGTAAAGTGAGAATTGAGTAGTAAAATATAATGAGATATGAGAAATGGGCAAGATGCCTCGGGGGGAATTTTTTTTGGAGGATTGGAACCCAACGGCTCTAAGAGGGAAGGTGAAGACCCCGAGTTGGGTGTTTGAGGGCACATAGTAGCCTGGACAAAATGGAGTGTTGGTAGCCATTCCACATGGCCTAGAGCAATATGCTCAAAACTTCGTCAAATCCTGATTTTTGATCTCAATACAGATTAGATCTACCTGTTGCCCTCTTTACTTTTTATTTTGGAGTTACTGCAATCCTCCTAAAAATTTGTACGTGTACTATAATTACCTTGCTTATTTTGTTTCACTTGCTTTTAGCTGCCTCTATATTTAGCCCATAAACCATAAGATGTAGTTGGTCTTGTGGCTGTCCCATAAACTTCATTTAAATTTTAATTGTATTTTATAATCATGCAAGACACCTAAAAAATTATCCATTTGGTCCAAATATATGGATGTCATCTTTTTTCTCCTTTAGTTTTAGTTGGAATTTCTCGACTGCCAAGTTTATTATTATTATTATTATTTTTTTTATTCACCTTGAATTATTGTAATTTCATTTCGTATGTTCAATCTTCTTCTTATCTCGAAAGATTCTAATCTCCCTCGAATTTCATGTATAAATATAATATCATTCACAAAAACATGCACCATGGAACTTCATTTCGATATTTCTAGTATGTTCATCCATGACTAAAACAAAAAAATATAAGGACAATGTACGGTATATAACTGGGGGAAACATTGAAAAGTATAAAGAGGCAAGCTGTTTGTGGACACTCAATTTAGAGCATATAATGAACTTTACACTAGTCTGGACACTAGAGAAGTATACAAGGGGTGAGAGAAATGAAAACTTGCTGGGATAAGAGAAAAAGCAGACATTGAGGTAATATTGAATGGTATATATCATGGAGGAGAACGATTTGTTGTAGAAGAATATATAAAAGAAAAGTGGCAAAATAACTATTACTTGGCCCTCTCCACAAATTTTAGAGAGGGTCAAGCAATACAATGGGGATAGAGGAGAGACACACATGAATAGTGATACGACCCCTAGAGTGCATCTGGCATCCTACATGAATGTTAAATATTCCTAAATTAAATAGAAAATTTAGTAGAAGTCCAGCGCTTCGTATGAGACCAGAATCTTGGACAATTAGAAAAAACATTTTTAAAGAAGTATATCTAAAATGAGAATTTAAAGATGAATGAGTGGTAATTTTGAATGGTAATGTAAGAAATGACATATTCATAAAGCAGAGCTTGCTGAATGTAGATAAGGGAGGGTGTTTAAGATGGTTGTTCAGGCACTTTCAAGGTAAACTAACTGCATGAGCGAGGACGAGTAATTCAGTTGTGGTTATGGGCATCATGAGGGAGGCATATATAGACCTAAAAGAACTTGAGTTGAGCTAATAAATTATTATTTGACATCACTGCAACTTCCAGAGCATGTTCTGTTGGATTCAGTGCAATGGTCATAGATATAGCCAAAGTGAGACTTAAGGCAATGCTGTTGTACATTTCTGATTGTATTTGTTTACGAGTCATTTTTAGCATCAAGTTCAGTAACAAACAATCAAGTTATACTTGATGTCCTCTGTTTTCTGATCAGCCCCCTTTTCATTTTAGTGCTTTTACCCATAATCTAGGCATTATACTATTTCTGGATATGATACTAAAAAGAAAATTTCTTAATATCTTATGGGTGTTGAAATCTCACTTTATACATCTTAAACAGGGAGAAATCCAATTTTCTTGATTAGTTATGTATTATCAGCACCTTTCGTTTTACAGTGTACTGTTTCTCAATATGATGCTAAAAAGAACATTGCTTAATATCTTATGGGTGTTGGATCTCAATTTATTCTGCTTAAACAGGGAGAAAAAAAAAAATTATTTTTCTTGATTAGTTATATATTAACAAAATTCTTTACTTCTTCAAAGTATCATAAATTTGTACACCTTTTTTGCATTGCAATGTGTGATGCATCTCTATGACTTGGGCAATGATCCTGATGTGATATTTTGTTAAGTTTGCCCACTTAAAGCCTTTCAGAATTCCAATTAATCTGCTATTTTATTTTTTGGAATTCAGCAAACCTGTGGAACCTGATCGCTTCTTTGAGGGCCTCCCCCAGTCAATGCGACCTACCTCGTCACCTGGAAATCAGGCTGATTCTAATGGCAGGAATCCTTCTTCCAATAATCACCATGATCAGAACATGATTCTAGAAAATGCAGTTTACACACCACCAGTTCTCATACCACCAAGGATATTGCCGCTGTTGCATGAGTTAGCCCAACAAATGGTTCAAGCGGGCCATCAACAGCAGATGGTTAAGATTTACAGGTAGAGAGCTCCATTTCAACTCCATTTTTATGTACATTCTTGTGGAAGAGTGCTGTGATTTGGTTTTGGTGCACCTGGTTGGAGAATATTGCAAGTCTTTGTGAGTTCTGCTACTCCGCTTAATATATAGTGTAGGGGGGGGGGGGGGGTTGTTCTACCTATGGTTTCTTCAAGTGAGTTTCTATGTCTGATCTATAGAGGGACTGGCGAGCTGTTCTTCACTATTTATGTATGTGTGTGTAATTCTTTGTTTATCAAAAAATTATTATTTATCTGATCCAAATTTTCTTGTAAACAGTCATCAGAAGCGACACGTTAATTGGATTTTATTTGGCCTTGAATTGCTATAATAGAAAAAAAGTCATGAGCTTTCAATTAGCTTAATAACAAAAAGTTTGCATGGTGTCGTGGAAGGAATAGTAAATTTGATGGTGCAAGATAATAATGAGGGCTCCATGCCCCCAGCTTCCACTAATAGTGGTTGGCAGAAAGAGGGATTGGGTCCAGAAATTGGAGTATGACAATTAAGGAGCAGAGTGACGTCCATTTCCCAATTCTGACCCCTGTTAGTGCTTTATAAAAATAACTTTGTATAACTGCCATAGCTAATTTTCCACTCCACTGTATTTTTTTTAAGTCTTCAAGCTCATTTGGGATATCTAAAGAGGACACATGCTCAAATTCACGTGAAGTTCTATCTCTACCCTGCCTGAACAGTTATTATTTTCTTTCCATCTTCTCAAATATAATGACTTTGTGAAGAGGTAATACTTTGCATCTTTTCTCAGGGACACCCGTTCTTCTGTTTTGGAAGAAAGCCTCCACAAATTGGGAGTGGAGAAGCTTAGCAAGGATGACGTTCAGAAGATGCAATGGGAGGTTTTGGAGGCTAAGATCGGGAATTGGATTCATTACATGCGGATTGCTGTAAGAATATGCAAAATATAAATAAATAAAACACGTGTGTGTCCATGTGATCTTCCAAGAATCTAATTATGCGTGTACAGGTCAAACTGCTGTTTGCTGGGGAACGAAAAGTTTGTGATCAGATATTTGAAGACATTGATTCTCTTGCAGATCAATGTTTTTCTGAAGTTACAGCAAGTAGTGTTGCAATGCTGCTTAGTTTTGGAGAGGCAATTGCCAGAAGCAAGAGATCACCAGAGAAGTTATTTGTACTTCTGGACATGTATGAGATCTTGCGTGAAATTCACTCAGAGGTATAAGTCAAATACTATACATGTTTTTTAGTAAGTAAAGAAAAATATATTAGTGGGAGAGAGAATACATAAAGCAGAGGGCAAGAATCCTTGCATCCAAGGGAAAAAATAGAAGTACAAAAGAATACAAAAATCATATTCAATATAACAAAGAATGTTGGTCACCCTTGAATATGAAGCAATGGAGCTTCTAGAGAAGCTTCTTCCACTGACAGTCGCAGAGAGGCATAAAAGATCACCCTCTCCCAAAACAGACTCCCTGGATTCCATTAGTGCACCACTCACTGAAATAATGGGATCTAGGGTGGTAGCTTTTAAAATATTGCAAATTTGCTATAATCAGAGAACCTACTGAACGGGTAGGTCTCCTTTCTTCTTTATAATAAACACTAGGTACAATAAATGATGTTTATGCCCTTACTAAAGTACTAGATTGCAACACTTCCCCTCAAGTTCAATCATGTATATCATTTGCTCCTAGCTTGTTATGAATGAACCTAACTTGGGTACCCCACAAAGATTTGGTACATAAATCAGCCAATTGATATTCAGACTTCACAGGAGTGGCTTCAGTGAGCTTTGCTACTAGTTTTCTTTGAACAAAATGACAATATGTTTTGTCCTCTTGTGGAAAATCGGATTGGATGCAATAAGAACGGCCGCTTGATTATCACATGTCAGTTCCATAGGCCACTGGTACTATGTGCCATGGCTTTATACTCAGACTCTGCACTTGATTGCAATTATTGTGTGCTTCTTACTTTTCCACACATGGAATCCAGGAATGGACCTTCTTTCAAGAGGTGACCGAGCCCAGTCTGCATCAATTGGCCCTTGAACATGTGTATGATTGTGATCTTGATACAAGAGACCTCTTCCAAGTTCATCCTCGAGATATCTCAATACATGAATACCAACATCCCAATGACTGGTTCCACGAGAGTAAGGCAGCTGACTTACAACATGGTTGCAAATGAGATATCTGGCAAGTAACTGTAAGATACTTTCGCTTTCCAGAGGGTAGGTATCTTCCTGGATCAGTTGACATTTAACAATTCACCCTTATCTGGCCCTAGCTTGTTGTTATGTGCCACGGGTGTATCAGTTGGCTTGGATCCTAGCAGCCCTATTTCACTGAGTAGATCAAATGTGTATTTTATCTGATGGAACAGGCCCATTTGAGATCCTGATACCTTAATCCCTAAGAAGTACTTCAACGATCCTAGATCCTTTGTCTGGAGTTTGGTTTGTAAGAACTGCATCGAAAGTTCTATGCATATTATCCCTTGTGATGGCTATACTGACCACAGGAACAGATGAGATCTAGACTTCAATGGTCCTAGAGGACCTAGACCCTTTGTCTAGAATTTGGACTTGAGAATCGCTCATTTATAAGGTGAACAAGCTCTTATTGAGCTGGCCTCCTGAGCTGCTTGTGAGTGGCTTGGTTCATTTGCAGCCCTACCTGGATGTGTTAATCCTGTGTCATGAAATGCCCAGCAGTGTCCAAGACGTGCAAAATTAAAGACATTGAAATTAATATTTTTCAACACGTTTCGGAGACATAGTAGGCTGTGTTGAGCACAGGGATCCAAGTTATCTTCCCCTGGGACAACTGTTGAACGAAAGAACACACATCCGATACGTGGGGAGGTAATGAGAACAAAATTTCTTCATTAAATATGATAGAATACTTTATTTTTCCTTCAAGGGCAAACAATGGCATTCAATTAATTAGAGGGCATGCAGTAAGATCTGCATCACTTCAAAACATTTTGGGCGCATTCATTTGGAATAATAGGGCTTGGTTGACTTCCAAAATGTCTAATTTTTTATTCACAATCCCCATTTTTTTTTTGTGGGTTGTGAGCACACAATGATTGGTGAATCATTACTGCAGTACTCATACATGTGGTAAAAGGAGTGTGGAAGTTAGAAAATAGTTAGGGAAGGTGACTATAATCCAAAATTTTTCCATAGGTTGGCTGCTAGTAAGAGAAGGAATATAATTACTGATTTGGAATTGAAAGGAGGAGAGGTTACTATTGATTCTTTTTTGATTTTTGATAATATTACATTTTTTTTTTCTAATTTGTTACTAAGGAGGATGTTTGTAGGTCTATGTGTGAGCGGTTGGAACGGAGTCTTATTTGTAGTGATTATATGAGGTGGTTGGAATGGCCTTTTGTGGAAAATGAGGTTAAGACGGTTGTGTTTAAGATGGAGAGGGGTAAGGCTCTAGGTCTGGATGGGTTTAGTACGGCTTTCTTTTAGGACTACTTGGATGTGGTTAGAGGGTGTTAAAGCTTGATATACATTGCTGGACAACAACATAGTAGCTTAAGCTTTTAGGTGAAGTGGTATCCTAACATGGTATTAGAGCTGGTTACCACGAGGTCCTGGTTTCTAGTCTCACTGCCCATGTTTATTATGTGGTTTTTAAAAAAAAACATTATATTCCCTGTAATGGGTGTTATTCTATCATGTGCGTATCTCTCCACATGCTGTCGGGCTGCACGTGCGGGGTAGTGTTAACGTTTGATGTACATTGTTGGCCCACAACCTAGCAACTTAAGCTTTTAGGTAAAGTGGTAATCTAATAGAGGAGATCTAATAAGGATTTTCAATGAATTATCTTTTAATGGTATTTTGGAAAAAAGCATTCATTCAACTTTCATTAATTTGGTTCCTAAGAAGAATAGGTCTGTTAAAGTTGCAGATTTTCAGCCTACTAGTCTATGAGCATGTTTTATCATTGCAAAGGTTTTAGTTGATAGGCTGAGCTTTTGTGATAGGAAGGCTCAAAGTGCTTTTATGGGGAATAGGCAGATTGTGGATGTTATATCTTAGTAGCAAATGAGGTTTTTGAGGATGTTCTGTGAGAGATAAGGGGGCTGTTTTTAAAGTATACTTTGAAAAGACTTATGACCGAATAAATTGGAATTTCCTGGATAAAATATTTTTGAGGAAGGGGTTTGGTGAAAGGTGGCAGTCTTGGATGAGGAGGTTCTTATCTAATGCTTCTTTCTCTGTCATTATCAATGGAGAGCCTAAATCTTTGTTTAGGGCTTTGAGAGGAGGTGGGGGGGGGGGGGGTCAAGCAAGGAGATCCTCTTCCTCCTTTTTTGTTCGTTCTTGTAGTAGATGTTCTGAGTAGTTTGGTTTATAGGGTTGTAGAGAGCATGGTCTTAAATTTCCACGAAACTGTCGAAATTTTCGTCAAAATTTCCAATTTCCTTCACCTTTGAAATCGAAATGGCAGTCGATTTCCGTCTTGCATAATTTCTGTCGAAATCTCAACGAATCATCCGAAATTTATCGAAACCTCGAAAGTTTAGTGAAATTTGTCGAAATTTATCGAAACCTCGAGAGTGAAGTGAAATTTCTCTTTTAATTTATTTTATTGAAACAAAAGGTTATCACAAGTGCTTTTGAAATTATATGAAAAAATAAACTTATAGTAATATTTTATTTAACCATTCATGTCTAAATTATCAATATTTGTATAATAAATAATATTTAAATGATTTATGAATTTCATTTGCATTAACTGAATATGTTTAATGTACATTATCTTACAAACATGTTTGATACACATACTATTTTACAACTTTTCCACCTCATGCAAAACATAGATGTATTTAATTTGTAATATATTAGTCTTAAAACTTATATTTTTATGTTTGTTAACCATTTCTAAAGTTTCACAAAGAATTCCATGCTTTACTACTAGTTTCCGTTATTTTTTCAAATTAAAATCGAAATCAACATCGAAATTGAAATTTCCGTACTTTTGGAGCTTTGAAATTTGAGTCGAGATCGAAATTTAAGACCTTGGTAGAGAGAGGGTTTGTGAGAAGGATTAGGTGGGCATTGAGGGGTAGTGGTTTTTCATCTTCAGTTTATATATGATAGTATTTTATTTTGGAAAATCACAGGGAGTCACTTTTAAATTTGTTTACTATTTTGCAATTGTTTGAGAGAGCCATTTAAAAATAAATTTGGGGATGTAGTATTTATATGTTTCTAGATCTTTGGAGTTTTCCTATTTAGTTGGGTGTGCTATTTTTGATTGGCCTTTGATTTATTTGGAGGGAGAAAAAGGGTCATTTGGTAGTTGGTAGGTTGTTTGCTGGTCTAAAAATTGGAAAGGGGGGGGGGGGGGTGTTCTTGGCAAATTGGTGTCTGAGAACATTGCTTTAATGGATAAATTGATGTGGTGTTTCCCCTTCAAAGAATCTTTCTTGTGGCGCAAAATTATTAAAAGTAGATTTGGCTTGCAGGGTAATGTGTGGGATGCTAACTTGGGGTTGAGATGTTCTTATGAAAGTCCTTGGAAGGGTATTTAACTGTTATAACCTCTTTTTATTCCTTATACCAACTTTATTTTGGGAAATGGGCATCACATTTAGTTTTGGGAAAGACAGTTGGGTGGGGATTCTTCACTTTGCACATGTATTCCTCGTTCCTCTTTGCTATTTCTTAATTCTATATTTCAAATGGGGAGGAATTCTCATGGGCTTTTGCAGCACAATGTTTGAAAAGGGTTTTTTTTTTTTTTTTATTGATTTACAGCATGATTGGCAAGCTCTTTTGTTTTATTTTCTTTATTTATTTTTTTGATTATTTTTTTTTTTGTTGTTTTGTGTCTTTTAAGGAGGATGCCTTTTTGTTGTATTTCTTGTTCTCCTTAATAAAATATCCTTTTTGGATCCATAAAAGAAAATCATAAGTTAGTGGTAAATTCAATGCCCCAAGGTTCAAAAGAGTTACTAGATGACAAGCAAGTGAAGGGTTTGTGTTTCTGGGCAAGATGGCAAAATGCCTAATACTTGGAATAATTTTCTTCTGATATGAACACATTGCATTGCTCTCCAACAACTGAACAAGGTGCAAAATCTGTGGTTGCGGTATCAATGCAAGGAGGCTTGACATGGGAACCCAACAGTGGTCAATCGTACTACCACCACCCTTGACAATGTGTACCCTGGGGTGGTGTACCTCAAATTTTCGCCCTTCTATACCTTGGGAGCCCCTACTGCTGTAAAACTGACCACCAGGAACACCTTGCGTGATGAAGACAGATTTCTTAGATTGAAGTTGGAGGAGCTGATGGATGACCGTTTGAGGACGCACAAAGCTCATGAGAATTGACATTTTACAAAGGGTGGGAACTCTGCGCTGCAAGAAAGTCGGGTTTCAAATGCACTAAGTTGTGAAGAATTGTCACCACACATTTATTCCTTTTGCATCTCATGAACATTAGCTATGACAGATTGTACTATAATAAGTTAATGCCATAATTTTATAATCCAGACCAAACTGCACGTTGGTTTACTGATCTTGATACACTGAGCATCTCGGATTTGTAGAGAACCAGAGCCAACTCATCTTGGATGAGCCTGACGTAGCCTGAATCGTTGAATTGGCTAGGGTTGACTGGTCTCTTGAACAAACAAATTGAAGAAGTTCCAGGAGAGTACTAGAACCCAATGCCTTAGGCACAAGGAGGGAGAACCTACCGAGGTAAGAACCACTTACTGTTACTGATGAAATTTTCACCCATCCACACCCACGCACACCAAATGCATGTTACATGTTAAAAATATGTGAATATCATACCCATATACAATTTAATTAAGCTATTAACTTGTATATCCTTAAGCAAATTTTTAATTAAATAAAAAATATTTTCACTACTTAATATTTGTATAATTTCAAATTATTGTTAATGATATTATTCTTATTAGAGACATTGAAGTTTTCTAAAATATTGTAAAAATAATGAGAATTCTACAAAAATTATTGTAGGTGTTGCTATTAAATTTTTTTTTTTTTATTCTTATTAAGCAATAGGCAATGATGACTCTCTCCATCTCCTCTCTTTCTCTCTTACACATACACACACATAATCAGTTTGACACGCAGTTTGACTGATCCAACTAACCTAGAGGCTTCACTAGATTAGCCACCCATTATGGTTTTAAAACTATGGCTAACAGTCATATCCCTTTGCTTTATTTGAAAGTGTTCTTGGGAGAGATCATACATTTGAGCTGGGTTACTCACATACAAGATTTATAGTCCTAGATCTCCTAACAAACATCAAAGGCTGTGTGAAGGGTTGTGCACAGGATCGTGCAGCACTAGTTATAGCACACAAGTTTAAATAGTCACTCGAAAGTGAACTATGGATTCTCCACATAAAAAAAATCCAGCATTGAGTAGAAATTAAGTGGAAGCAGTTAGCGATCATAAAAGTGAATATAAGTCAAGTGATTAACCGCAATGTAACACAATTTATTTATCACACCTTTGTAGGCAGTGTGTGTTATGTGTTTGGAGAATTTCTTGTACATTATTCTTTCTCTAATAAAATGCATCTTCTTTTGCTTTAAAAAAAAAAAAAACTAGTGACTTTAAAAAGATTGACAAACATTTACCCCTCTAAATATCTTTTATACAAATCTAACTCTTGCACGTGAGAACTTCAGCATTGCCAAGGAGTTGTACTTCTCTTTTTTCACTAAGCTATTAGTCTACCCAAAGAATAAAACTTGCGCTAGTATTTACATGATGATTACCCACAAAGCATGCCAAAACAAGTGCCCAAGAATAATATCCTGAATAAGCTTGGCTCGTCACATTCTTCCTAACTTATGCAGTCGATGTCCTTGTAGACTTTGATGTTGGGTACTCTTCAACTTTGTCCACAAATGGTTGCATGTCTTTCGCTGACATCCAATTGAGTTCTTTATCTCTGAGGCCTTTCCACTTCACTAAGAATTCTTGTCATTGCCGCCTTGATGATGTGATGTAGGACAGTTCTAAGTAGCCCTAGTCCTACGGTTGACCCTCTTTGTAGCACACACACAATATCACAATCTATGAGAAGAATTGAATTAACCAAGCATGAACATCACGAACATATTCTAATGATCACAAGTTGTTTGAGATTTTGAAAACGTATATGATCTGGTTAAAAGCCTTTACTTGATCATTTCATTCAAGTAATCAAGCTCACTTAAAAGAAGTTGTATTAAAAGTCTTAGATCACAAGTGTTGGCATACAAAATAAATATCCCAAGCACGGTACTAGCAAGCATGTTCATGTTGAAAATCTAAGAAGATTCAAAGAGAATGAACAAGGTTTTTCAATCAAGGCTTACAAGGTACCTTTAGGGGCTGTTTTAGATGGTCACAAACAAGGAATTGAAATGAGCTTACCAAAAGGTTCGGAATGACAAACATCAAGGAACATGAGTACTTGATCGCACTACGAACAAGCTTGTTGATCCTTAGGAATCTTGAGGCGAGAATAAAGCTTGAGGAAGGTTGTGGCTGTGAGCTATGAAATAGGAGTGGGCGTGTAGTGTTGATGATGACGTTGAGTCGTGGTCTCTCACCACCCAATCTCCAGGGAGATGGAACATAGCCTCACACTACTCACTCACAAGGAGAGGAGCAAGCTTCACAACCTTAAGCAAAGGCTTCTTTAATTGATAATTCAATGTCCCTTTTACAATACAAGTGATGACATATTTATAGCCTCACATAAGCATGCACATGACTTGCACATTGCTTCTTAAGAGATTAAAAAAAATACAAAAGTAAAATAAAACATTTAAAACATAGGTAATGAGATTCCTAGGAAACAGTTTTTCATAGGAAATAGGTGCCTAGGAACTAGAATAATTATAATAGTGGAGTCTAGGAACGTAAAATGAAATAAATGCTTCTTGAAAACCCAAGACTCTTTGACTTGCAAGTTGTCATGCTTCTTGAAAGACCAAGACTCTTTGACTTGCAAGTTGTCATCCTTCTTTCCAAGCTAGCTTCCAAGAGAAGTTTCAATTGTTGCAAATAAAGTTCACATCCAATGGTGGACTTCTGGTGGTCGTCCATGTGTCACAATATCTACAAAAGGAGGTGCATGTTGATCCCCATCATCTCTCCTCGACCGAAAATAATTCTCCTTTGGAGAATTATGTCGAAAGTACTTGGTATACAACTCCGGGTTGAGACGAAGGACATTATCTTTAAGAATCCAACTGCTTTTTGATAGTGTCTTCCCTTTCCATGTGACTAGAAACTTTTGGTACGTTCCAGTTCATGTGTTTGTTGTTTTAACATCCAGAATGTCTTCAATTTGCTCGAGTTTCTTTGGTGGGACTAATGGTGGTTGTAAAGGTAAATTTGGCTTTTTTGGTGCAACTAGAGTTATGAATGGAGTAGGTTCATTTGCAGGGTTAGTTGGGCTAGGTTCTGCAAAAGAATTAGCTTCCAAAGAAGGCGTTAGATATTCAACATTAAATCATTGCTTATACCAAAATCATCTAGAGTATCTCACCTTTCCTGAAGGAATCCGTTTGGGGCAAATTCGAACCATAACCTTATCACCTTTTGAAAATTCATGCTACCTACGATGTACATCAACAATAGATTTATAATGCTCATTGCTTAAATTAATTTTCATTCTTATCTAAGAGTGTAAATCATGTATGTGCTTTGCAAATGTATCAGCCTACTCACTCACTCTAGACTCCGGTGGTAATGGAATGAGATCTATAGGCTTCCGAGGACTATATCCTGTGACAATTTGAAATGGGCTTAAGTCCTGTGGTCTTATTCATTGAACTATTGAATGCAAACTCGGCCATAGGAAGGCATAAATCCCAAGCTGTGATGTTCTCACCTACCAAACATCTCAATAGGTCCCCAAGGCTCCTGTTTCCTACTTCAGTCTGCCCATCAGTCTGTGGGTGATACGCACTAGAAAATTTGAGCTTGGTACCTAGTAATGCCCATAAGGTTTCCCAAAAGTAGCTCTCAAACTTAACATCCCTATTAGAAACAATGGTTTTGGGAAGACCATGAAGTTTCATTACTTCCCTGAAAAATATAGTGGCAATCTTGTAGGCATCATGTGTTTTATTGCATGGAATATAATGTGACATTTTTGAAATCTGTCCACAACAACAAACACTGAATCATTTCCCCTCGCAGTTCTGGGGAGACCTAACACAAAGTCCATATTGATATCCTGCCATGAGATGTGTGGCATGGGCAAAGGGGTATACAATCCTGAATTCTGTTTCCTACCCTTCACTGTCTGACAAGTACGACATTGTGAAACAATCCTAGCAACATCTCTCTTTAGACTAGGTTAGTAGAACCTATCCTCAATTATAGCTATGGTCTTATCTCCACCGAAGTGACCTGCAGCACCTCCAGCATGTAATTCCCAAATCAGCTGGTCACGTAGAGATGTGGATGGGATACACAGTTTAGCTCCTCTAAAAA
The DNA here is from genome assembly GCF_029873635.1 of Malania oleifera. NCBI lineage: Eukaryota > Viridiplantae > Streptophyta > Magnoliopsida > Santalales > Ximeniaceae > Malania > Malania oleifera. Next base: position 21,914,392 of record NC_080426.1, on the reverse strand, counting down.
GAAACCATCATGAATCACAAAGTCTGGTGAGATCTAGGAACTCCTTGTAGCAAATTTGAAAAGATATTACAGAAGTCTTTACATTGAGAGTACTGTTGCTTGATGCCATCGAAGCCAACAACATTCACCTGAAGAGTTTATGTGGTGGCTACAACTTGGCTCTAAGCATCAATGGCCTTGTTCTCAATACTAGCTCGGTGTTTGAGTACAAAGGTGTATTGTTGTATGTACTTGACCCAATTCATATGTCTATGCCCTAGCTTCTTCTGAGTACGTAAATACCTAAGGGCCTGGTGGTCTGAGTACAAGACAAACTCATGAGGAAGGAGGTAGTGTCTCCAGTGCCGCAGTGTCTATACTATAGCATAAAATTCCCTATTATAGGTAGAATACCACTGTTTTGCCTTATTCAACGTCTCACTAAAGAAGGCTATGGGCGCCCCTCCTGACTAAGTACTCCTCCAATTCCTACACCTGAGGCGTCACATGCAACCTCAAATAATTTTTGGAAATTTGGGAGGTGTAGCAATGGTGCCTTAGTCATCAAATCATTTATATCCATAAAGGCTTTTGTCGCAGATTTCGACCTTGTAAATTCTCCTTTCTTGAGGCAGTTTGTAATGGGGGGGCATGATGGTGCTAAAGTTCCTAATGAACCTCCTGTAGAATTTGGCTAACCCATGAAAACTTCTTGCATCATGTATGTTTCGGGGAGTAGGCCAATCTCTAATGGCTTTGACCTTATTAGGGTCAACAGAAACGCCATTCTTAGACACAACAAAACGAAGGAAGATGACGTGTGTAGTCATGAAAGTACACTTCTTTTGAATTTGCATACAACTTCTGCTTCCTGAAAACCTCAAACACTCTCCTCAAATGGACAAGGTGCTCCTTCCTAGTCTAGCTATAGATCAATATATCATCAAAGTAGATTACAAGGAAGTGTCCAATGAAAGACCTTAATACCTGAGTCATAACTCATGAAAGTGCTCGGTGCGTTAGCTAGCCCAAATGACATGACTAACCACTCATATAACCCATCCTTCGTCTTAAAGCCAGTTTTCCACTCATCTCCTGATCTGATCCTAATATGATGGTATCCACTTTTAAGGTCTATCTTTGAAAAAATCTTAGATCCTACCATCTGATCAAGCATATCATCTAGTCTAGGTATGGGAAACCTATGCTTGGCGGTGATCTTGTTGATTGCTCTACTATCGATGCACATCCTCCAAGTGCCATCTTTCTTGGGAGTGAGGAGAGTAGGGCAGACACATGGACTTATGCTCTCCTGAACAAAGCCCTTTGCCCTCAGTTCATTCACTTGTTTTATCAACTCCTTATGTTTTCTCGGGTTCATTCTATAATGTGGTAAAGTAGACAGAGATAAACTAGGAACAAGGTCGATGACATGTTGAATGTCTCTCATGGGAGGTAACGCACTAGGTGGCTCAGAGATGACATCCTCAAACTCGGAAAGTATGGGTGATACTTCCAGTGGTGTTTCATGCTCAAGAAGGGGCGCCTTAGTCTCCCTAGTAATAACCACATACACTACTTGTCTTTCCCTTCTTCTTTTTCTCACCTTTTGGCTTTAGTGGACTAAAAAAAATTCTCTTGCCATTACACCTGAAGGAATAAGTGTTGGCATGCCCATTATGTGAGACATCCAAATCATAAAACCAAGGCCGTCCTAATAAAATATGGGCAGCGTCCATGGGAAGGACATCACACCAAATCTCATCCTCATAATCGCCAATCTTAATAGGGACTAGACATCTATGGCTCACGGGCATGGTAGTGGCATCAACCCAAGCTACCTTATATGGTTGTGGGTGTGGCTCAACTTTCAATCCCAATGCAGATTTAGACACAACATTCATACAACTACCACCATCTATGATCATCTTGCAACTTTTACTCCCACACTTGATGTAAGTATGGAAAATAGAAGTGCGACGCCAATCCTCCTAATCCTTGGGAATGATTATAATGCGTCTCATCACACTCAACGGGGTACTCTCATCTGGCTCACTTGACAACTTATCCTCACTAGGTACAACTTTAGGAACATATACTTGATCCTCCTCAGGCTCGTCCTCACCATCTTTCCTATCGAGTGCCAAGTTCCTGGTGGGACATTGTTTGGCAAAGTGTCCTTGTTTATGGCACCTAAAACACAGTGCATTGCCAAAACTCTAGCGAGAGGATCCAGTCATGGGTGCTTTTCCCTCGTCCATAGGTTGCTAAACTGTGGGATATCTCCCTCGAGTGGTGACTTGACTTGATTGCACTAGTCGGGACTTGTCCTAACTTTGTACCTTTCGAGAGTATGGCTCATTTGAAGAGGCACCAAACCGTTTCCCCTTGGGCACTTTATTCATTTGCTCAAAGTCATAAGCTAAATTATAGGCCTGTTCAAGGGACTCAATGTGATGGGGAAATAGTTCTCTCCTCAGTTCAGGCTTTAATCCTATGCGAAATCGAGAGATTTGCTGACTAACAGTCTCATAGACACCACATCTCATGGACAACTCATCGAATTGACTCATGTATTCTAACACGGTTATGCTACCCTGATGCAAACTGTAGAGCTGATCCATAAGGCGCTCTCTATAGCTCAGGGGTACATACTTCTCCCTCAACCTATCCTTCATTAGGTCCCAATGCTTAATGAGCCTATGATCTAACCTCGCCTCTTGTCTGTCAACATTCAACCAATGGAGCTTGGCTTGCCCCGTCAACCTCATTTTTGCAAACTTAACCCGATGAGGGTCAGTCATCCTGTACCAATCAAAATAGGAATCCATCTCAGTCAACCAATGTTGGAAGACTTTAGGGTCCATCTATCCATCATAGCTGGGGGCCTCTATCTTCACTTGTCTTATCACATCCTCGTAAGGATTACCAAGGTCCCTACGGTAAGGTCTCCTACCTTGAAAGTCATCAACGTCATAGTCCTTATCACCCCAATGTTGGGCATAGGGCTCATGACCATGGTTTTAAATAACGGCCGCGACCTTTACGTAAACAATTTTTTGAGTTATCGATATCGTTACACACCGCAAAATCGGTGGGAAGAAAAATCACGATTGTAGCGGCCATTACGGACTGCGACCGTTACGTAGCCGCTATAGGACTGTTACGCCAAAAAAATTATTTTATTTTTTACTTCTCACTTTTTCCATCTCTTTCATAAATCATTTTCAATATACTATGTGGCGAGAGGGGAGAAAAATTATAATGAGGATGACAATGATACAAAATTTACTATTTCTTTAAATACTCACAAGAGATGCATTAATTAACAATTTGAAAATACTAACTTGTTAGAAAAATATTTTATTTTGATAATATTAGTAATTTGATATTTATGTTCTATATTTTTCAACTTCAACCTTCTTCTTTTCTAGTTATTTTATATTTGTATTATTCGTATGTCTTATGTGTTTAATAGATTAATGGAGTGTATAATGTATTTTTTTTTTTTTAATTAATTTAGCATATATAAGAATTTATCACATATAAGAACAATGAGAAATATAAATACATATCAATGGTGGTTTAAAACAAATGTAAACTTGTTGCCCTTACAAAATAACTTAGTCAAACTAAAGGATCCAAAATATACTAAAACTCTTTCTGAGAGGGTAAAAAGCTTAAAACATGCAAGTACGCTAATATGCACAAGGTTGTGTGTGCTTGAAAAAAATTCACAGCCGTTACACTTGCTTCCCGTATGTAACATTTGCTACTACCGCTTCCCATTACACTCGTTATTGTTATGTTACATTATGTGCTACCGCAATTTAAAGCCATGCTCATGACGTGGGGGTCCCCTAACAAAGTCATCTTGGCGATTCACTCGCCTTTGTGGAGGAAGTAGAGGTCTTTCTCTAGGAGGCATAGGTGGCTCTCTAGGCTGTTCATCATCATTGCCTCGCTCAAGGGGCGACTCTAAATTGTCTTGGGGTGGGTTATGGACTAGTTGAACTTCCAACCTATCTAGTCTTTGGTGGTTCTCAATTAGCTCTTGATTCAAGTCACGGACTTGATCTTGAAACTCATCTATTGAGGCATCTCTCTCAACATTAGTCCTACGACCTCAATGAGGATTCCTGGCCCAAGTAGACATCCTAGGGGTTAGGGAAGGATTCGGACAACACTAGGGCAGCCTTTTGGAATGGTGTTTGGTCACACAAAGTAGGGTCAAATGTGAACCTAACCCATCCTCTGATACCAATATGATGTAGGACAGTTCTAAGCAGCCTCAGTCCTGCGATTGACCCTTTTTGTAGCACAAACACAATATCACAATCTATGGGAAGAATTGAATTAACCAAGCATGAACATCACAAACATATTCTAATGATCACAAGTTGTTTGAGATTTTGAAAACGTATATGATTTGGTTAAAAGCCCATAGTTGATCATTTCATTCAAGTAATCAAGTTCACTTAAAAGATGTTTACAAATCAAATATCCCTAAGCACGGTACTAGCAAGCATGTTCATGTTGAAAATCTAGGAAGATTCAAAGAGAATGAACAAGGTTTTTCAATCAAGGATTAGGGTAGAGTTTCAAGGTTTACAAGGTACCTTTAGGGGCTGTTTTAGATGGCCACAAACAAGGAATTGAAACGAGCTTACCAAAAGGTTCGGAATGACAAACACCAAGACACACGAGTACTCGAGCGCACTACGAACAAGCTTGTTGATCCTTAGGAATCTTGAGACGAGAATGAAGCTTGAAGAAGGTTGTGGCTGTGAGCTATGAAATAGGAGTGGGCGTGTAGTGTTGATGATGACGTTGAGTCGTGGTCTCTCACCACCCAATCTCCAAGGAGATGGAACGTAGCCTCACACTACTCACTCACAAGGAGAGGAGCAAGCTTCACAACCTTAAGCAAAGGCTTCTTTAATTGATAATTCAATGTCCCTTTTACAATACAAGTGATGACATATTTATAGCCTCACATGAGCATGCACATGACTTGCACATTGCTTCTTAAGAGATTAAAGAAAATACAAAAGTAAAATAAAACATTTAAAACATAGGTAATGAGGTTTCTAGGAAATAGTTTGTCATAGGAAATAGGTGTCTAGGAGCTAGAATAATTATAATAGTGGAGTCTAGGAACTTAAAATGAAATAAATGCTTCTTGAAAACCCAAGACTCTTTGACTTGCAAGTTGTCATCCTCTTTCCAAGCTAGCTTTCAAGAGAAGCTTCAATTGCTGCAAATAAAGTTCACATCCAATGGTGGACTTCGGGTGGTCATCCACGTGTCATAATATCTGTGAAAGATACTCGAGGTGCATGTTGATCCTCATCATGATGCGAAACTCTTTCTCTCTCTACAAGGATCTCCTTCAGATGTTTATTTCTTTTTTCTGGCGCAACACACAGTGTTTCATTCTTACTGGGATGATGCAGAAACATAAGAGTGAGGGCAGGTGGCAGTGGCAGTGGCAGCAGCAGCAGCAGCAGCAGAGACGTTGATGGCTATGTAGGATTTAGGTTCTTTTCTCTAGTACCATGTTTAAATATTGCAATGACTGGCGAACCTACTGAAAGGGTAAGTCTCGTTTTCTTTTTATAATAATCACTATGTAAAAATGACATTATGCCCTTACTAACTTGCTTACTTGTAACAATGCCAAATTTTGGAGCAGCTGTTTTTTAGTGTTCCATTTCATTTTGGATACTGTTTAGGCTTGGTATACATTGTTGGCCACAACCTAACAGCTTAAGCTTTTAGATAAAGTGGTAATCTAACAGCTACAATGGTCAAGGATTTTTTGGCTCAAAATGGAGAAACACCACCCCAATATCCCCACCCTCCCCAGCCCACCCTAAAAAAAAAATGATTATATGTAGTCAACATATGTTCAAAAAATGCTTTTTGTTTATGAGATGATGAATTTGAGGGTTATTTAGTGAATCCAGGATGATTTTGAGCTATCTGGATTGTATTCGTTGCTGAAAAATAATTGAATGATGTAGCTACGATAAGGATATTATGTGTCGGGATAGAGTTGGAACCATGGACAACTGGTTGTGGCCATCTATTCAATCCTTTTTGTTCTCATCATTTGAGTTGTCTTGTAATTTTCCTATTTTCGTTTCTTGGATCCCCATCTTATGGATGTTGTATTTACTGTTCTTTTTCGTTTTGGATTCCATGAAATTGTGTATGTGCGCAATATTATTTGATGTTTTGACTTGTCATATATCCTTGTTGGAATTCAAAGTGTTGGTAGTCATGCTATTTGAATTGTGCCTCATACTTGTTTATCAACTTGAAAGCTGAAATTTTTGGCAGATTGATCTCATTTTCAAAGGGAAAACATGCACTGAAATCAAAGAATCAGCATTTGGATTGACAAGGAGGCTTGCCCAAACTGCCCAAGAGACCTTTGGTGATTTCGAAGAAGCAGTTGAAAAAGATGCAACAAAGACTGCCGTGTTGGATGGAACTGTCCATCCTTTGACAAGCTATGTGATTAACTACGTGAAGTTTTTGTTCGAGTATGCCCCACTGACCCTGTTTTAATCCTCTAGTTGCATTGTTTAGCGATCAGACAAAACTATTATTTTTATAAATGAGCTGTTAAGGTCTTAAGCAGTTATTGGCATGTTTTATGTTGTTCTTTCCTCTCTTGTGTGTGTGTGTGTGGGTGTGACCAAACCAACTTTCTATTTTTCAATATTTCTGTGTTAATTTGAGGGTATAAAATACATCCTGTATCTGAGATACTTCTTCAGATATATTGCATGTCTCAATATATATTATGGAATCCAAGAAAGATGAAAAGAAATTATATGAAAGAATTCAAACAAATGGAAAAATGCAATTGAGAGAAATGAAATCCTAAGCATAATGAGACTTTCCTCTGCTTTCATTCAAAAGGCAGGCAGAAGCTAGAATTGGATGAACGATATAAATAGAATATTGTTTGGAGAAAGATATGATATAAATGGACCAAAGAACAATTTTAGGAAAAAATTTCTTAATCAATTGAATAATGTAATGAGTACGTCACATATTTGGTGAAAAGCATAAACAAAATGTCAAAACCCTCATATTTTAAGATAACTGAAACTTAAAAATAAATAAATAAATAAATAAATAAAACATGTTTGATTATTTCAATTAGGGAAGCTTTTTATTAAATGCAGAAATGTCAAAAACCTTATATTTAATCTTTGACCAATAATTTTAAATTTTAAGGACTGCTAATTATTGTTAAGTGCATGAAAACAAAAGCAACTAGTAATATGGAAAAAACCATTTTTTTGGTGCAGAAAGGTGGATCATATCGCTTGTTTTACTAATTGGTATTTGTTGCGCACTTGTGTGCAACCAGATAATCTCAAATGACCTGTTATCTTCTCCTTGATAACTGCTGTCACTGAAGAGTATTCTTTCTGTTGGTATAAGAGAGAAATCATACTCCAACATGGCATGATCATATATGGTTGGTAAATCGTTTGGTTTTGGACCCCAGGTATGATTAAAACCCCTGAAAATTTAGGTGGGAAAACGTAATCTAGTTCATTAATGACTCTTTCTTGGCATTTGCCCCATGTGGAAAACCTAAAATGATCAGATGGCTGTAACAGTTTTAAGCATGCTCCAATTTCATGCTGCCCCATTGGGTTCCAACCCTGCCCCTCTCAAAATAGCCTGTGTTTATCATGTTTCCATTGATCATCCTGAGCCTTCTATATGGTATTTTATAACTGGATGATTAGAGCCCAACCGTGAATCCTCTTTATACCTCTCTCTCTCTCTCTCTCTTTATTCACTCTTTTCCTCAAATCTAGTTGTTTTCATGGTTCTGATAAAAATGTAAAGGTAGAAACTTTTACTGTAACAGGCACTATTTTGCATCTTGTACTCTTGTAGTGTGTTGTGTGTGACCTCTGGATTCGGACTACATTTGGTAGAGGAGAGGAGTAAACAGAAGAACTTTTATAGATATAGAAGTGTTCTTTCTTTATTTCATTTAATGAGGAAATAACATTGGATATGGGGGAGATCGGAACAAATAAATCTATCTGAGCTCGTTAAGATTTGACCTCAAAAGTGGAGAGATTTGGTGAGAAAACAGAGACTTGGAAGTTGGAGTACAATTCAAAGAAACAAGGCACAAGTACTTATTCTAAATTTTCTTTCTAAACTGTCTTTTTTAAAAAACTAATGAATCTCCACAAGCCTTTTCTTTTGCTTCTGTACCCTTCTTTCAGCAGCTTTATTTTCCCATCTCCTCTTTAGGTGATGAACCAGACGGAGTGTATATCTTGCCCTAAATTTTATTCCTGAGTGATCTGTCCTGATATTCCAGTTATATTGCTTCTTTCTCTCCTTGCTTTTTGCATGATTCATCATCGAATCAGTTTGAATCACTTTTCCATGAAATTTTTACAGCTATCAGTCAACCTTGAAGCAACTTTTTGAAGAACTTGGGAATGGAGTTGATACAAGTTCACAGTTGGCATCTGTGACAATGCGAATAATGCAGGCTCTTCAAACTAATTTGGATGGGAAATCGAAACAGTATAAAGATCCTGCTTTGACTCACTTGTTTCTTATGAACAACATACATTATATGGTCAGATCTGTCCGCAGGTTTGTCTTTCTTGTATTTTATATCTATGGGTTGTCTATAGTTTGGGTGGCTTTTGTTGTATGAAAATTATAGTACTGATGGTGCTTAATGTGGTCTTTCCAGATCGGAAGCCAAGGACTTGTTAGGGGATGACTGGGTGCAAAGACATCGGAGGGTTGTCCAGCAGCATGCAAATCAGTATAGGAGGATTGCTTGGGCAAAGGTCTTATTTGAATTGTTTCCATTAATGCATGGTTTGCACATGACTACATACGATCCAATTGTTGTTGTTATTATTGCTTTTTTTGATTGTGTTATTTATATAATTAGCTTCTTGGAAGCATGTTACCTTTATAGTAACCTATGTGCCTTTATTAAGCTGAAACGCCTTCTCTGGATATTATAATAAACGTGGGCAATGAGACTAGAACCTAGGACCTTTTGGTAACCAGCTCTGATACCATGTTAGATTACCACTTTACCTAAAAGCTTAAGTTGTTAGGTTGTGGGCCAACAATGTATATCAAGCTTTAACAGTTTGCCTACATATGCTTTTATTTGGTTTTACCATCTAATTTGGGTACCGTTATAATTTCACTTTATTTCAAAACTTTTTTTCCCTGAGTCTATGCAACTCGGTAAGAAGAAACATAGAGGAACCTGCATCAGCTAACTGCAAAGTAGTGATGAAGTAGTGTAGGACTCAAAAAGGCATGCCACTTTTTAGAAGTCTTAGCAACTTTTAGGGGTGCATAACCCTGCTTATAAACAACTCCTAGGTCCTAATGCCCTTACCTGCTAACGTTGGATGAGGGCGCAGCTTGAACGGGGTCTTTCTTTTGCTTCTTAGGTTTTTTTTTTTAAATTTTTTTTTTCCAATTTTTTATGTAGAAGGGGGTGGGGTGTGGGGGGAGAAGTTGATGGTACATTGGCATGAGTGAATGCAAGTGTGATGAAAAAGAATATAAGACCGATATGCACCGTACTTAAACGTGTTAGCTAGTTTAACTTAGTGTCACAGACTCCCAAAATAGGACTCAAGTAAGGGCCGTGCGGCACTCGTTGAGAACTCTCCCCCGACGAATTAGCCAATAGTCACACGTTCAAGCCTGCAAGCATGAGCACTAGATAAGTCTCAATATCCATGAGAAACTAGGAACAATAAGATGTCACACGAACAAAGACATTCATATACGGAATAATACTAAAGCAATAAGATATATCACAGTCCAAGGCAACAAAACACCATAATGAAAAGGACTGCTTGTATTATTCATATCCAAGAGAAGAACCATACAAACGTTAACACAAGCAATCAAAATTCATTATAAATCTATCGAGAATACAATTAGAGCAGTATCTCTCTCCCCCATTTTAACTCATTACATTGTCAGTCCCTAACATCCTCCCCCACTCATTTTATCGATGTCCCCGTCGATGTGTTGTTGAAGGCCTCTTCAATCTTCTAATTTTGGTGTCGTTATCTTCGAATTTCTGAAATCTTCAGTCTTCTGCATGATATGCTGGAGGTGTTCTGCCTTTTCTCAACCGTTCTCTTCTTGTACCAGCTCCATCCACTAAACCAAATATTGTTGTTGTTGACAACCTTCTTCGTTGACAACTCTGTCTGCAAGGATCTCTGGACATCTCTGGTTACAGTCTGCCTTCTGGAAATCATTGATCTCCTTAACTTTTATCGGTGCAGTCAGTGTGGAATGGCTTTAGGTTGCTGACGTGAAACACCGGATGGACTGGTTGTCTATGGCTCTTCATTCACTCTGGTTGTTCAAGTCGATAAAATGCATGTCCCACCTTCTCGATCACCTTGATTGGAACTTTGTAGCGATGTAGAAGCCTTTTATCTTTGCCGCGAAGAAAACGAAATGTCTATGGTGGCACTTTTACAAAAACTAGATCTCTAGCTTCAAATTGTTGTGGTCGTCGCCCTTTGTCTGCCCATTTCTTCATGCGCTTTGATGCTTTTTCTAATTGACAAGTGACTTCTATATTTTGCAACCAATTCTTTGTGAATTGGTATGCTTTTGGGAAATTTCCCTTGTATGGACCATCAAGAGTGTGCAGGAGAGTCAGTTGTTGACGTGTCACAATCTCAAAAGGGTGTTTTTTAGTTGAGGAAGATTTCATAGAATTAAAACAAAATTGTGCTATATCCAGCAAGGAAACCCAATTTTTCTGATTTGAGTTTACAAAATGTCATAAGTATTCTTCCAGCATCCCATTAAAACGTTTTGCTTGACCATCTATCTGAAGGTGGTAGCTGGTGGAAAGATTAAGGTTTGACCCCATCAAGCGAAAGAGCTCACCCCAAAATCCCCCAGTGAATCTGACATCCTTACGACTGATTAGGCTCTCTAGAACACCCGAATATTTTACTACATGCTTGAAGAATAGCTGAGCTGTCTTCTCTGCTAAGCATGGCTTCGAAACTGGTGCAAAAGTTGCATATTTTGAAAATTGGTCAATTTCCACCAGAATCGTGTCATAATCCTCTACTTTTGGCAATAAGGAAATGAAGTCTAAATAGACACTCTCCCATGGCCTTGCAAGAGTTTGCAATGGCTCCAACAATCTTGAGGTCTTCTTTCTTTCTACCTTGTCTTGTTGACAAATCAAGCATGTTTTTGTATACTCATTACATCATCTTGCATATTCGGCCAATAATACCCCTGTGTAATCAAAGCATGAGTTCTTCGCCATCTGGGATGTCCATCCCACAATGTATCATGACACTCTTTTAGTAAGATTTTCCTGAAGTTCTCAGCTTTGGGCACGTAAAGTCGTCTGCCTTTGGTCATTAACAGCCGATCTTCTACCTTGAATTGTCGTGTCTTCCCTTCTTCTATCAGTTTGCTCAATGTCTACGCCCGCTGGTTTGTACTTAAGTGTTCCCTGATAAGTTCTTTCGGGGATAAAGTCACCATACTAGTTGATAAATGACTTATGAACTTCAGTGCTGCCAATTCAGTTTTCCTGCTTAAAGCATTAGCCACTTGATTCGTCTTCCCTGCTTTGTATTCAAATTCAAAATTGAATTCAGCTAGCTTCTCCTGCTAGCGGGCTTATTTTGAAGTTAGTCCTGGTTGTGACAAGAAGTGAGTAATTGCCACATTATTTGTCTTTGCAACAAATTTGGACCCCAAGAGGTAGTGCCTCCACACCCAAAGACAGTGTACCACCACTAAAAGTTCCTTCTCCTGGGTTGTATAGTTCCGTTTGGCACCCGTTAATTTTTGACTTTCAAAAGCAACCGAATGCTTATCCTGTAAGAGAACTCCCCCTAATGCAAAGTCCGAGGCGTCTGCTTGTACTTCAAATGACTTTGTCACATCGGGAAGGGTTAGCACAGGATCTCCTACCATATTTTTCTTTAGTTCAACAAATACTAATTGGCGATCTTCTGACCACCCCCATGGTACCCCTTTTCTCAATAAATGTGTTAATGACACAATTCTTCTAGAGTACCCCTCTATAAACTTTCTGTAGTAGTTGGTAAGCCCTAAGAAGGATCGCAATTCCCTAACGGATGTAGGTGCTCTCCATTCATGGATGGTTTGTACCTTTGTTGAATCCATCCATATTTGGCCCTCTTCAATGATATGCTCTAAGAACTTGATACACTTTTGGGCGAAAGCACACTTCTCCCCTTTCACATATAATTGATTTTCTCAGAGCTTTTGAAAAACCTGTCGAAGGTGATCTTTATGTTCTGCTAATGATGAGCTGAATACAACTATGTCATCAAGGTAGACGACTACAAATCGGTCAAGGTAGTCCCACAAAACCTGATTCATTCAAGTACAAAAGGTAGTAGGTGCATTTGTTAACTCAAAAGGCATGACAAGGAATTCGAATGCTCCATAGCAGGTGACACAAGTGGTCTTTGGTTCATTTTTCCCTCTGCAATGTGCACTTGGTGATATTCCGATCTCAAGGCCAGTTTAGTGAAATATTTGGCTATACTTAATTGGTCAAAAATGTATGAAATTAACGGAATGGGGTATTTGTTGCATACGGTCACCTTATTGAGAGTTTGTCTACTTGTAGTTCTAACCGTTGGGCTTTTGTATCAGCAATGAAATTATGAGTGGCCCTTGTATCAATCATGGCCTTGATCTTCTTTCCATTCAAAAGTAGGTCCCCACCCCCTGTATGTCCGCCCCTCCACTCCCTAGTTATGGGAGCTCTTCTATTTTTCAAAGTACTATTCATTTCTCTCTCCTTTCCCCCATTTGTGGGTTTGTACACTTTATTGGGTCTCAATTCATTGTTAGCGGACATTGGGTAATTTTGCTGTTCAGAACTGTTTGAAAAATCATCCAACTGTTCAGCAGCTACGAGGGTGGAAGAGAGGTCACTTACCCCTTGTCTACGAATTCATTCTTTGGCCATGTCTTCAACCCCCGGAGGAACTGGGATAGCCTATCTAATTCAATCATGTCTTTGATGTCCAACAATAGGGCCTGTAATTCCTGTACATAGCTCCTTATTAAACCGGTCTGCTGTAAATCTGATTCCTTGCACTGTGCCATGTGCTCTACATTTTGTGGGTAAAAAATTGTGTCTTCAACGCCTGTTTCAATCCCTCCCATGTATTAATGACACACCTATTGTGCTGAATATCTTTCCATTTAGTTCTCCACCATAGTTTAGCATCCCCAACAAGGTATATTGTTGCAATATTCACTCGGTCCTCTTCTTGATCAATCCGTGAACACTTAAAGTAGTGAAAAGACTAGGTTTGGAGTTATTGTGTTGTCTTGCACAGGTCATGTAAGTTTGTGAATTGTGGTATGTGGGGCCTCAAACTTGACCCTGCCATCATTGTGGGGTATAAGAAAATTTATAATGGGTGGCGTGGGAGGTGAGGCAAAAAAATTGGGGATGGTTTAAAGAAATAATTTTTTTTGAAAGTGCTCCTAACCATATGCTTTTGAACTGGCAAGCATTGAAGGAATGGTTCATAACCAGAAAGAAGATGTAAGGGAAGGACAAATCTGCATCCATTGGTAAAACTGTTGCTTATGGTGATTCGCTGACATGGTGTCAAGTATACATGCCTCCACAACCGAATGCCGGTTGCCCACAAATTCCAACAGGCCTAGAAGATTTTAATTATATTTTTCATTTTATTCTTCAAATTTTGTACAGTTATTTGTTTTGATTTTGTATCTTGGGTGAAGTAGTCCAATTGATTATATTGGTTAGGGCTTCTAAATCAGTTTATTCCCCTTAATGAATTTAGGATCAGCTTTTGGGAATTAAAGAATTTTGTTTTGAGAAATATTGCTTGGTTATATTGTGCTCTGCTAAGGGGTATCAGAGCTGCAGCTGTCGTGTGCTATCATCCTCGCTGACATCCACTTCCTACTTCCACGCTGCAGTATCCCTGTGTCCTAATTCAGAGCACTTCTTTGATTGAAATCCAATTGTTGCTAATTTGTTTGACCCCTCCAAATTGTTTATTCCTGTTGCCAATTAAACCTGCAAAATCCTTGCCACTCAATTCCACCCCAACTTTAAATTTTATGCTGGAGCCTCCACCGCTGCAACATAATAGAGCTAGAATTAATCACAGCTGCTCTACTTCACACAGCCCCAACCTCATTTCTGGCATCTGCCTGAGCACCTATGCCTTCCTATCATCATTATTCTTAGCCATCATTGGATTCCTGATTATTGATGTTGCTGGTTGTTGAAAACGACAGCCTTGCAATTGTTTAGCCTTGTAACCACCGATGATTTTTTCTTTAATTGGGTCCTTCATCATTGACAAGTGTCTAGTCATTGCACACCATGGCTCAAAGCCCTCTCATTTTAACTTGTTCTGGTTTTATTAGCCCTCCTCTCTTTATGCTTTTTGTATGAATGTCAATGAAATAGGCTGCTCATTTATTTAACTCTACATCAGTTACCTGTTCCCAGCTCTGTATATTCAGTCCAACTTGCTACATTGGTTGCCAGCATGTTGAACATCAATACACAGGGGAAAAAAAAAAAAAAAAAATGAAGAAAGCATATTTTGATACTCGGTTAATGACCTTGCTGCCCAGGTTGAGGAAGGTTATAGTAAATTAAATATGGAATCAGAGTTTGTTAGCAAAAGCAGAATGAGCTGCAATGTTCCACCAATGAACTGCTACCTACATTACATTTGCAACTATGAGCTATATCTCTTGTTAGCTAAGGTGTAGTCCCAAGAGGGGGGGGGGGGGAGGGGTGAATTGGGTGTTTAAAAAATTTATGCAAATACTTAACAATTTTAAACAAAGTTTAAGCATGTGATCTAACTACATAAATGCAATCAATAATCACAACAAATATGAACAAATATAAATGTGCTTAATTTAAAAAAATTAGAGAAGAGAGAATAAAACCCGTGTTTTTACAAGGTTTGGCAATTCTTGCCTACGTCCTTGCCTCAAGCAACCCACTCGAGGATTCCACTATGTACTTCAATAGGTGGAGAAAATCTCTCTCTTTCAGTAGGTGGAGAAGTCTTTACAATCCCTCCTTCAATAAGCGGTGTTGCCTCTCTCCTTCACTAGGCGAAGATGCCTCTCTCCTTTACTTAGGCGGAGTTGCCTCTCTCCTTCACTAGGCAGAGATGCCTCTCCTTTACTTAGGCGGAGTTGCCTCTCTCCTTCACTAGGCGAAGTCACCTCTCTCCTTCAATAGGTGGTGATTCCCTTACAAAGCGGAATCAATAGAAATTGTTGTACAATGAATGCTCCAAACTTGAGCGGATAAGTACAATAGAAATAGCAAGCTAATACACTCTCAATATGATTATGAAATGAAGCTCAAAGAGTAACTAGAAGGTCTCTCTTCAATCAATGAATTTCAAGAATGATTTTTGAGCTAGAGAGTTAGTGTGCACTTGAAAAATGAACTAGAAATGCAAAGTGCTTGAAAAGGATTTTCAATCAAGACCAAAAACTTGGATGTGTATGATAGATGTATATTCCTCTTTTCTCTTGTTACTAAAACAAGTTAGACACCTTGTATTTATAGGCAAGATGATTTACTAGCCGTTTTATGGCCGTTAGGCTTTTAAAAATAATTTATTATTTGAAAACTAGTCATTTCCTAGCTTTGCGGCTTTTTGCCGCAGGATTCAGTCGACCGGATTGGGACTCGATCGCCCAAATGGCTTGGAGATGGAATTTTTGCAAGTCAATAGCAACTTGGTCGCCCGAACTGCCTGGTTTGGTCGCCCGAGTTTTTGGTAAATTTCAACCACAATTTTCCTGCAACACCCTTTAGTATTTGGAGCATAAGTTTTGCTAGAGAACTTCAAAAAGGAGGATCTAGGTATCAACAGAAAGTTAGGAAAAAAATCCCAAAACTTTTGTGTTGAAGATTTTTGAAGATGGGAATATATTAATAGAGAAAATCGCAATGCGGCTGCAGAAAAAAGAAGGGGATTTGGAGAATCTTGTTTTGGGGTTTTTCATTTCAAAAATGATTTTAACACTTTGAAATAATATTTGCACATTTATAAAATGATTTTCAATGAAATATAGAATGCCTAGGGTCCAACTAAGGTCACCTATGAGTTTCTTCACATAATAAATGATAGTGTACTCATATAGGTCCTATTTGCAATATACATGAAATAAATTCTTTTAATTCTTCAAGCTTGGACTTCATGAGCTCCATAATCATAGCCATAGTCTTCAAGCTTGGTTTTTATAAGCTCCATGTTCATAGTCAAATAACATCGTCTTGTATGCTTCATTGCTTTCCAATATGCATCTATTATTGTGTCTAATACTTTAATATACCTGTGTACACGCTTAGTAGCACAATTAGATGTCTTGGTTTGTCATTATCAAAACGGGATGAAACCTAGAAAAGCCAACAGTCTCCCCTTTTTTGATGATGAAAAACAAGGAGGAAAATGAGGTAGCATTGACAAGGCTCCCCCTCACAATATGCATAAACATAAGAATAAGCAATGTAAAGCATGTTAGGCATATTGAGATTAAGACTTAAAATTTTTCAATTCATAGTTGTTTAAGCTCAATTTTGATTAGCTTTCAAAATGTATTTTGCGTATTATAATTCTCCCAACCATATTAATAATCATAATTCTCCCCCTTTTGACGTAGAATTCAAAAGTATTTTGCTCATAGTTCTCCCAAATTTAATCATAAATTTAATAATATAACCATTTCGCTCATAATTCTCCCCCTTCTGACATCAGCAAAAGGCGTCGTCTAAACATAATATGTTCAAAAATTACAGAATGACTTTAGAAGAATTTTTTTTTTTTAACTCTTTCTTGTATACTTAGACTTTTGAACTTCATGACATAAATTTAAAATTTCTAATACCAAATGTCATGAATGTTTTAAATCTCCATCTTGCGGCTAGAATTTTCCTTCTTTTGATATTATCAACAGATAAGACTTCCATTTTGCTTCAAGTTCTTTTCTTGCCCTTAAATTTCCATTTTGTTCTATGCTCACCCAGGTTTTGATTTCAAAGCATAAGATTTTCATTTTTCTTCTATGCTCACAAAGCATAAGATTTTCAATTTTTCTTCTATGCGCACCCAGCTTTCAATTTTGCTTTTAAGCTCTCCCCTTTTTGATCTAAGTTCAACTATTTTGCATTTTGCTCTACATTCTCTCCCTTTTTGATCTAAGATTATTCATTTTGCTTTTTTGTTCAAAGTTCTCCCCCTTTTATCTCAAAATAAGATCTTCATTTTTCCGAACTCCATTTTTGTTAAGTTCTCCCCCATCATCAAAAGGAGTTTAATTCTCCCAGCTCATTTGTTTTCTTCGCTTAATTTTCTCAAATTGCGTATCAACTCATTTAAAATTTGAATGTTCGCGTGAGAAGAGAAAGATCAGAAGATTTATTTTTCAGCGTGGGGGTAAGGATTTTAAAATCTGAGTGGCATCCATTTGATAAAACTTGAAATCCTTATGGGATTCAAAGACAATATAACATGCAAATGGCTTTACAATTTAGCTACTGATGCGTAAGTTTCTTTGAAATTGACACCTTCTTCTTGGTTGAAACCTAGTGCAACCAACCTAGCTTAGTTGCGGCCAACAATACCATTCTAATAATATGAAGCTCTAATTGATTGATCAAGGATTGAGAGCTTATAAGGGAATATGGATAAATACTCTTATATAAAGAATATCTTTGGAGTATTCAATGGAGAATTTTCTTTTTGACTTAATCATATGTTGTGAATGCTCAAAAACCAAATTGCATTGCACGAATACTTTGAAGTTCATAGTTGAGTGGGGGTTTCTTAGATAAGCATCAATGTTCATTTTAGAGAACCCAACATTGCATCTGTATCAAAAATATATTAAGGTTCTTCTTGTGATAAGAGTGCATAATTATTGCATATGATTTTACAATGAAGAGCGAGGAGTTACCTTATGTAAAGATTTACCAAGTATTTGATAAAGGGTTGAGAGTTGATTAGGGAGTATGAACTTTTTCAAAAGTAATTTTTCATGCTTGTGGATTAAGCATGATAAGTATGTCCTAAACTATTTTGGCAATGAGCATTTAGGATTATATGAATTTTTCTTGATCAATGCTCTTGGTGATTCCAAATTTACCACTAATGGAAAGGTACCCTACAAATATGTTCACAACTTTGAGCAAGGATACGAAACTATGAATATATTATTCTTTACCGAATTTGATTGTGGTTTGGTGAAGTTTTTCTATGGAAGAGAATGCTTTTGTATTAAGGAATTTTTCACAGATTAAGCACAGAGGGAATATTTTATTTTGACTTAATGAAAAACTTGAATCCCTTAATAGATGCCTCTAATCATGGTAGGATGTCTAGTAGATTAAGAATTGATCATGATAATTAGTGCTTATAATCAAGTTTGGGAAGGTTTCCACTAGTAGAAATTGACAAGCTGAATTATAAGTGATGACTGAATTTTCATTTTTGAATGTCTTTGAATTTTAATTAAGCATTAAAGTTCCAAGATGAGTTTAGGGTTGGATGGTACACAATACTTTTGTTGTTATGATTGATTCCCCTAAATCTCAATTCTGTGTGATGGACAAAATATGCTATATTCATATTTAAGCATACATAATTCATCAAGAATTATATAACTATGGAAGACACCTTTGTCCATTAGAAGTAGATTTTCTAGAGCATGCTTTTGAGATTTTATTTAAAAGTAGATGACCTAGGTTATTTATCTCAGAAACACAAGGTTAAAAGAAATTTTCTATTGTAACACTTAAATAGGCTAGTTAAGCCCTTAACCTTTACTTTGGACATTTTGGAGGAATGATATCTTTTGGATTTATGTGGAGACATATGTGAAATTAAGTAGATGTTGTTTCATTCCTTTCTAGTCCTAAGTTAGCATGCTATCTCATCCCTTGAGCTATGGCCAATACTTTCATATATTAACCAATCAACAGTGATATATACAGTTAAAAGATCATATTGGATTTATCATTTGAATTTCTCATATTGGCTTAATTCTCTAAAGTCCTTAGTATAGTAAATTGCATATGCTAGGATTTGACATCTTAAGCACTATCCACTATTCAAGCATTATGTAGGTTCATTTAGTCATCACTATCCCTTTTCATTTACTTGATTCTTAATAGATACCTAATCCTAAGATCTAAGGAAGAACTATTCTAAAAATTATGTAATTCGTTTTGGTTCCCATTCTTCCTTGGGTCCTAAGGGGTTTGTTTTCTTGACAACCTGTACAATCTTCCTTTCTTTGCCTTTTGCACCTCTGAAGGGGCAAGTGTTATGAATGTGCCCTTTCCTTTTGCAATATAAGCAAGTTTTGTATGTATGTGAAAGATTTGGCTTATTAACCCTATTTTTACATGATGAGGCATAAAAATTATTATGACCGTAGGATTTATAAGATGAACTCGAATCCTTTTTGAAAAAATTATTTCTTTTAACTCCTAAGGATTTATTGGAGTTATCTTTTTCACTTGTAACTTTGCAAATTATTTTAGAATAATCTTCCACCTTTCTCTTTAAGCTAGTGATTTTCACATTCTTTTCCCTTTCAAGAATGATATGAGATTCTTTTAATTCTTTTTCCAAGCTTTTATTTTGATTTTTCAAAATTATGCTCTTTTTGGACATCTTTACTAGAATCTTATGAACCTTAAATAATTCTTTTTGTAGTTCTTCGTAAAAAGGCATGCTTTCTTCACAAGAATTATCATATGATTCATTACAATAATTAAATGAGGTAGAGGGAGAAATGTGTACCTCTTCATCGTTTACTGCCATCAAGCAACAATTTGCCACTTGTTGATCACTTGATTCTGAATCATCCCAAGTGGTAGCCTTCTTCTCTTCGGTTTCTTCATATTTATTTTCTAGTTCTTCCCAAATTTCCGTAGCATTTTGACAAGTCATGATCCTACTAAATTCATTAGTATCTAAAGTACATATGACACAAACTGAGAAACACTTTGTGGAAGAATTTTCTTCATCTTTACGAATAATACACAAAACGTTAGCTATATACATCAACCATAGCAGCAGAAAAGGAAAAATTAACTAGGTTATATCAGATTCCATGATTTACGGGATATTCTAACAGAATAGGAAACTAACCAAATCAGCCAAATTCTAGGAATACAAGCTGTTACAAAATTTCCTAAAATAGCTAAATATACATGTATAGAATACAAGTCATTAAACACGTTTTCCCACAATCCCCCTCAAGCTGGCGCATAGGTATTTTCCATTCTCAGCTTGTGTTAGTTATGGTGTGTTCCCAAGAGGGGGGGTGAATTTGAGATTTTAAAATTCCCTAGGTTGAATGATCAACAGTTCAGTATATCTCAACCTAGGGGTAGTCTAAACACGTATGAAGTTGTAGAAAAGATAAATCAATCAATACTCAGCACAAGCAATACAGTTCCAGTATCTCCCAACAATTCACAATTTAGTATATTCAAGAGATGAATAGAATTAAGCAAGCAACAGAATGTAAAGCAAGAAAAGTAAATAAGACAACGAAAATGTTATCGGGGTTTGGCAAACGTGCCTACATCCCCACCTCAGCTCCCAAGCCTGAGGATTACCACTATTGCTCACTTAATGGGTGGAGCGGCACCGGTTACAACAACACTTTCCTTACTGGGCTAAGGAATACCCCAGGTCAAATTTCCAGGGCTGACCCCAACCTTTACAAACTCTCCTTGCAGGGTGGAGAAGGCCCAAACACTCCTTAAGGGGCAGAGAATACCCACCTCAGGCCACGCTTGGTATACAATCAATAAATTTTTCGTACAATGGAAAGTGTTTCTAACACAAGTAGATTTGTACAATATTATGATCCAAATATATACACTCAAATGATATGGATATATGCTCAAGTGAGATTTTGGTTTAAGCAAGTCTTAGCTCTCAATAGATGTGTATAAATGTGCGTATACGTGAGAGTGACAACATTTGATTCAAAAATAATATAATCAGTATATAATCAAAGGAACTTTGAATCTCTAAGTTAATATCTCAACAATAATATTTTTCAAGTATTAAGCACTACTGAGATTAGGGTTCAAGCTTGCTCAAAAGTATTTTATCAAATAATGCAAGCAAGCTTTTGAATCTAGCAATGAGGATGCCAAGACTCAGAAGATAATATGAGTTCTTCTCAAGAATATTTATCAATCAAATATGATGAGAAAAACCCTAGCCTTACTCTCAAAAGAAATATCACACAACACAAGAATGTGAGAGTAATAAGCTTTAACAATAATATATAGTTGAGCGCACAATACCAGAATTCAAGCTCACTCAAAGTTGTAATGGATTTGCAAATGAGTATAAAGATGCAACTCTCTTTTTGTAAATAATTTTAGCAAGAAATAAATAAAGAGAGAGTAAATGATATGCTTGAAAAATGATGTGTATAAGCAATGGAAGCACAAAAACTTGAGAGAGAATTTTTGCTAATTATCTTGCTAATCTCTTACTAATCTCTCCAAATGAATGGGTATATGTAGAGTATTTCAACAAATTATGATCGATGGGGATACAAGGGGAATTTTAGAAAAAGTTTAATTATGTTTAATGAAAATTAACCCTGTTTAACTGCGGTAAAAATTTTCCCAACCCGAGAGGTTCGGTCGACCACTTTAACAAGTTTGGTCTGTGAAGATTTTGAACTAAAAATATGGTCGACCATCCCAAGGCGATTTTGAACCCCTTTGTGGGTTCAGTTGACCAAGCCAGAGGACAGTCGGCTACTCATGCTAGTTCGGTTGACCCAAGTCATAGTGAACTACACATTTGGTTGGCCGAACAGTTGGGGTGTCAGACACATGTTGGTTTGGTCGACCTAGGACAATACGTTCAAAAACTGAACGGTCGACCGTGCGAAGTCAAAGTGTTGACTTCTTGACTGTTCGGTCAACTAAGGCTTTTTCATAGCCAAGGTTTCGGTCAACCGAGGCTTGGTTAATATTCTGACTTTTCAGCCACATTGTGTTCGGTCGACCAAGCAAAGTCAAAAGTTGACTTCTTGGCCGTTTGGTTGACCAAGGCATTATAACGCCAAAGGGTCGGTCGACTGACCTACTTTAAAAAAAATTCCTTTCTTTTTGACCTTATTTGATTTAATCCCTGGTTTGTGTGTTGGAAAATAAGCTTAAGGGAATTTTCTTTTGAAATGTGAGGGTTCCTAAAGTCAGTCAATGGGCTTTTGAGTTAACCCCAAAAATTCAATGTCGGTCGACCTTCGTGATCCCTAAGGTTAATCTATGGTCTTGAGCATATAAACCTATCATGCATGATGCAATTATTACAGACCATAAAAAATTACAAACCAAATAAATTGAATGCAATTACAACAAGAAAAAAGTGGTCTTCATTCCGTTTGCTTTTTCAAGCGTCAGCTTAAACTTGAACTTTATGGGCCATATGGCTTCCTTGTGTTCCTACTGTCAGTGCATGTTAAGGATGAACTTGTTCAAGAAGCTCAGTGCACAGGTAAGAAACATTTGTTTTGTCATAATCAAAACGGGATCATACTCATAGAGTCAACATTCTCCCCATTTTTGATGATGACAAAAACAATTTGCAAAAGTAAGCAAAGCCTAACAAGCTCCCCCTGAGTATATGCATAGAATTTAAATTTGAAGTGCAAGCATATGACAAATGAAGACACGCACACACACGCAAATTATGCATTCAATTTTTGGTTGTCAATAAAACTCAAATAATATGGAATGATATGCATTTGGCTTTCAATGATATGCATTTAGCTTTCTCAATTTTGCATTAGACACTTCTCCTCCTTTTGACATCAACAAGAAGGGGCTAAGGTAGGAAAGTAAACACAAGACATGGTTAATTAAGTGAATGATTTAATTTTGGGAAGAACATTTTTAGAAATTTCGGCAGTATGCCTTTTGAAAATAGAGCAATCCCCAAAAAGTAAATCAATGACCTGATTGATTACAAGTAAGCTCATCATTCAAATCATGCAGGATATTCAATATAGTCCAAGACAATTCAAGCTATGATTATTAATATTTTCAATATCTATAAAACATAATATAGATATGCAGTTCATTATGGATAGCAGATGCAGTTCTCATAAAATATGAAGTATATGAATATAAATGTGAGAGAGCTTAAATTTTCAGAGTTGTAGTATTCTAATTTAAGTTGCTTCCCCTATGTATATTTTTATGCATGCCATTTCTGATCAACAATGAGATTCAGTAATCTATTCTTTTGATTCACTCATCCTTTCAATTTTTCATATGCATTAAATCATGGTCAATTTAGTACATGGTTTTGTTTTGGAAAAATTTCACGAAATTTCAGCAACATGTCGTCTGTAAATTGAACATTTTCCCATATAAACATGCACCAAAAACCTGATAGTTTCAAGTAGGCAAGGCATAATAATCTGCATCATGTAGATTTCATCCAGTTCAAGCATGCGAGAACCTATAAACACTACCATCATGCAATACTCAATACACTGCATCCGCTATGTAGGAGGCATTCGATATAGGCATGCAACCCTGTAGTATGATCAACAGTTCAAGATAAGCTATCCATCAAGAAGATAATATGAACAATGAATAATAGTGGATAGTTATGAGTTTAGTGCATTGTTGTTTTTCATAAAGGCATATGAACATAGGAATGATCATCAAATTATTTTAATTTTATAAAACCCTGAGAGAAAGATGCTCCCCCTCAGTTAAGTACTTATCCAAATCATGCCTTATTTTTCAAGTTCTTTAGCTAAGTCTTCTAAGATTTTCAATGATTTAGACTTGACTTTGGATGCATAGTTTTATTGGACCAAAATGTCACAATAAATATTTCTTTAAGTGTTTTAAGCCTTTATTTGCCTCTTTTCTTATGATTTTCAATACGGGAGAGGCACAAGATCAGAATGACTATGGAGATTTACTGCTTGTGCATAGGTTTCCTGTGAATATCATCTAGATTGAATCCTATAGCAATCATTTTAGTCACTTGATACCAAGCAGAAGCTCTAATTGTTTTGATTTTAATGTTTGAGAGCTTTGTGGGAGAAGTATAGGATAAATACTCTTAAGTAGTGACATTTTCATTAAGTTCAAAAGAGTATTTAAACGAGGTAGGACAAAAATTCAGAATATTTTCGTATTGGTGAATATGTCCTGATTAATTGGGCAAAAAGCGTTTATGAGTATATAAATGTTGTGAACAATGCTCTTTGGAGATTGGAAGATATCTTTTAGATATGATCACAATTTAGAGTAAGGATACGAACCAATGAAAGGATGAATCTTTACCTGATGTGATCGTGGTTTGGTAAAGATTTCCTACGGAGGAGATGGTGAGCCAAAATTAGAGGATCTTTATATCTCAAGCTCAAAGGAAACATTTTGATTCCCTTACTGATTACCCCAAATTTTGATTACGAAGGATGTCTTTTTAAACAAGCACTTAATACGTTAGGAATTTATTATAGTAGTGCTTATGACCTGTGTGGTGACTAGATTTTTTATCATGGCTTTAATGTAAAAAAAATGAGTTTAGGAATGAATGATATATAATAAGACATATTTCCTAAAACTCAAGCTTGTGCAATGGGCAAGAAGAATATGCTTAACTTTAAGATATTCATGTTTAGGCATGGGTTAAGCATTAAGAATTATGTACCAAGCATAAAAATGCTTTGTCTATAGTGGAAGTGGATTGAAAACCTCAACTAGTCTTCTGTCAATATTCTCACATTTTATCCAATCACAATTGATATATGTCTGTTAAGGTCAGATTGGATATATGTCCTAAGTTTCCACATTGGCTTGATTCACTAAGGTTCTTAGTGTTACAAAATAGAAGTGAAGGTATATACTAAGAATTTTCATTTGAAGCACACACCACTCCCTAAGCCAGTAGTCATCACTCCCTCTTTGACTAATCCTAAGAACTAAGGGAGAATAAAGTGATTATGTGATTCCAGTTGGAGTTCATTCTTCCTTTGGTCTTAAGGAGTTTCCATTTTTGACAACTCATACCATTTTTCTATCTTTGAGTCTCGATGGGTTAGGACCAGGTGGTTCTTTGACTCTCCAGACCTGTTTGGGTTTCACACCTTTCCTTTTAAACGGGCAATCAAATTTTATGTGCCCCTTCTTTTTACGCAAGATGCAGGTGGTGTGAGTATACAGATTGGAGGAGGTACTAGGATAATGTTTAGATTCTCTTACAAAGTACCCCATGTATAGGTTTCTTTTCCTATTTTCAATTCCATTATAACCTATACCTTCTTTATCTAAGATCATTTTTGTAAACTTAACAACTTTTCAAAGTTGTCTTTGCCTCTAGTAAAAGTATAGATGATCTTAGCCTAGTCTTCTAATTTTCTTTCAAGATCTTGAATTTTTAAATTCTCTAATCCTTTGCAAACATCCTGTAATTTTACAAATTCTTTGATCAGTGTGTTTGCCTTACACTCAAGTTCTGAAATAAGAAGATCCTTTGTATTATCACTGGAAATTTGGAATCTTAAATCTTTTAGCTCTTTTTCCAACATTGCATTTTTGTTATCCAATCTTATGATTTTCAAATCATTTTTCTTAACATCAAGAATTTTAGATTCAAAATTTTTCAATAAAATCTCATTCTTGTTTTTCAAGGCAGTATATCTTTTGTTAGTTTTAACAAGAGATTTATGAGTTCTAATGTATTCAACTTACAATTCCTCATAAGTAGGCATGCTTTCACTACTAGAACTATCACATGATTCAGTATCAGATGTATCACAAGAATTATCGCGTGAATCAGTGCATGAGTTATTCGATGAAGTAGAAGGAGACAAATTTACCTCTTCGCCGGTTAAAGCTATAAAGCACCGATTTTCTCCTTCATGATCTTTTGAGTTTGAATCACACGAAGGGATAGCCTTTTCCTGCTTAGTTACTCCATACCTCTTTTCGAGTTCCTCCCATATTTCTTAAGCATTTTGACATGCCCTTGCTTCATGAAAGATATTAGTATCTAAAGCATAAAATAGAATATTCATGGCATCGAAATTTATTTGCATTAAATTCATATCGTTCTCATTCAACTCAAATTCTAATTTGGGAATTTCAACATTATCGATAGTTTTCAGAGGCACGATATTCCCTTGAGCAATAACTCTCCAAGTCCTCCAATTCAATGATTTGATAAAAAAAGTTATTCTAAGTTTCTAATCGGCAAAATTTTCACTAGAGAACATTGGAGGGCTTGTAGAGAATTTTCCCTCACAAAACGGGAAGACACCAACGTGAGCCATTGCGATCTTTTTGCAAAAACATTTAAGTCAATGCAACAAGGCTCTAATGTCAATTGTTAGTTATGGTGTGTTCCCAGGAGGGGGGTGAATTGGAAATTTTAAAATTTCCTAGGTTAAATGATCAACAGTTCGGTATATCTCAACCTAGGGGCAGTCTAAACACGTATGAAGTTGTAAAAAAGATAAATCAATCAATACTCGCACAAGCAATACAGTTTCAGTATCTCCCAACAATTCACAATTCAGTATATTTAGGAGATGAATAGAATTAAGCAAGCAACAAACTGTAAAGCAAGAAAAGTAAATGAGACATCGAAAATGTTATTGGGGTTCGGCAAACGTGCCTATGTTCCCACCTCAGCTTGCAAGCCCAAGGTTACCACTATTGCTCACTTAACGGGTGGAGCAGCACCGGTTTCAACCACCCTTTCCTTACTAGGCAAGGGAATACCCTAGGTCAAATTTTCAAGGCTGACCCCAACCTTTGCAAACTCTCCTTGCGGGGCGGAGAAGACCCAAACTCTCCTTAAAGGGCGAAGGATACCCATCTCAGGCCACGCCTAGAATACAATCAATAAATTTTTTGTACAATGGAAAGTGTTTCTAACACAAGTAGATTTGTACAATATTATGATCCAAATATATACACGCAGATGATATGGATATATGCTCAAGTGAGATTTTGGTTTAAGCAAGTCTTAGCTCTCAATAGATGTGTATAAATGTGCGTATACGTGAGAGTGACAACCTTTGATTCAAAATAATATAATCAGTATATAATCAAAGGAACTTTGAATCTCTAAGTTAATATCTCAACAATAATATTTTTCAAGTATTAAGCACTACTGAGATTAGGGTTCAAGCTTGCTCAAAAGTATTTTATCAAATAATGCAAGCAAGCTTTTGAATCTAGCAATGAGGGTGCCAAGACTCAGAAGATAATATGAGTTCTTCTCAAGAATATTTATCAATCAAATATGATGAGAAAAACCCTAGCCTTACTCTCAAAAGAAATATCACACAACACAAGAATGTGAGAGTAATAAGCTTTAACAATAATATATAGTTGAGCGCACAATACCAGAATTCAAGCTCACTCAAAGTTGTAATGGATTTGCAAATGAGTATAAAGATGCAACTCTCTTTTTGTAAATAATTTTAGCAAGAAATAAATAAAGAGAGAGTAAATGATATGCTTGAAAAATGATGTGTATAAGCAATGGAAGCACAAAAACTTGAGAGAGAATTTTTGCTAATTATCTTGCTAATCTCTCCAAATGAATGGGTATATATAGAGTATTTCAACAAATTATGACCGTTGGGGATACAAGGGGAATTTTAGAAAAAGTTTAATTAAGTTTAATGAAAATTAATCCTGTTTAACTGTGGTAAAAATTTCCTCAACCCGAGAGGTTCGGTCGACCACTTTAACAAGTTCGGTCGACCGTGAAGATTTTGAACTAAGAATATGTTCGACCGTCTCAAGGCGATTTTGAACCCCTTAGTGGGTTCGGTCGACCAAGTTAGAGGACGGTTGGCTACTCATGCTAGTTCGGTCGACCCAAGTCAAAGTGAATTACACATTTGGTCGGCCGAATAGTTGGGGTGTCAAACATGTGTTTGTTCGGTCGACCTAGGACAATACGTTCAAAAACTGAACGGTCGACCGTGCGAAGTCAAAGTGTTGACTTCTTGACCCTTCGGCCGACCAAGGCTTTTTCACAGCTAGGGTTTCGGTCGGCCGAGGCTTGGTCAATAGTCTGACTTTTCAGCCACATTGTGTTCGGTCGACCAAGCTGGTTATTACCAGATGGATTCAGTTGACCGAAGAAGGTGGGAGATGTCATTGTCACGATTC